>NC_058411.1:56247992-56298333 GCF_002201575.2 Neomonachus schauinslandi | reverse complement strand
TTCTTTCTTTCTTTCTTTCTTTCTTTCTTTCTTTCTTTCTTTCTTTCCTTTTCTCTTTCTTTTCTCTTTCTTTTCTCTTTCTTTTTCTTTCTTTTTTCTTTCTTTCACAGGATCACTGCATTTGATTATGCATCCTCCCCACCCCCCCCACACACCAATCTAGAAGAGTTCACACACACCCTATGTCACTGATTTTTGGAGACACCAGACAAATGGCCTTATAAAATGTCTTACATGAACATTTTCTCATAGTGCCAGCTAACCTGTTCTTCCATCCTCTGCATATCCAACCTACTTGGATTTTTATTCCCAGAATAGTGGGAATAGAAATGACAAGACATTCAGCTTGTGTATCTTGTTTATGAGTTACTTTTTCATTTGGCTCCAGAGGATCTTTCTTAAGAGTCCAGGTATGTATACATTTTTAGACACGGAATCCAGCTTTTCTATGTTTCAGTAGCAGGGGTGTGAGACAGAGGGCAGGGTTGTCATCTCATTCTGATCCAAATCTTTTTTATAAAAGGTTTTTATCAATCTCTGTTCTCAATTGAAATGTGTATATTCTGTAATGATATAATTCCTCATAAAGCATCTTGAATAGAAAACTCTTGGTCAATAAAAAAAAAGAAATACAGGTTGGTATTATCTTTCTTCTCTACTGCCATTCTTTCCTACCATTCTTCCGCTGCTGTTAAGTCCATTCTTCCTTTGTGACTGTTGTTTTTCAGCTATACCATTTTCTTCCCTCTTAGTCAGTATGATCTTCCCTGACCATTAAATCACTCTTGCACAATGCACTTGCCTTGACCACCCTATCTGAGTGATTACAACTAGAATAACTCCATTGTGAAAATGTAACAATAGTCACATCTCCACCCACAACATCCAACATTTTCTGTTTTCTGTCTTCTTTATACTCACTTCAAATGTAAGTTGACATTGTCAGTATTTTTATTGAGATATAATTGATCTATAACATTGTATAAGTTTAAGATGTGCAACATGTTGATTTGATACATTTGTATACTGTAATACAATTACCACCTTAGTGTTAGCCAATGCCTCTATCACAATTACATAATTATCTTTTTTTTTTTTTGTGGTGAAAACATTTAAGATCTAGTCTCTTAGCACCTTTCAAGTATATAATAGTGTTGTTAACTATAATTACAGTGTTGTGCATTAGATCCCCAGAATTTATTCATGTTCTAACTGCATTTGTGTTCCTTCTTACCAACATTGCCACTTTTCCCCTTCCCTCTAGCCTCTGGTAACCACCATTCTATTGTTTCTATGAGTTTAGCTCTTTTAGATTCTACATAAAAGTGATGATCATAAGGTATTTGTGATTCTCTGTCTGATTTATCTCACTTAGCATACTTGCCATCAAAGTCCATCCATCCTGTCTCTCTCACTATCAAACTATCCCTGTTTTTACTTCTTTCTCTTTATCCTTTATTCATGTGTTCATCATAAATTTTATTCCCTTTTGCTGCCTTTTCCTTCTGTTGCAGCAGTTCTCTAACCTAACACCAGAGAGCAATACTGTCATCCATAAGTTCTATTCATAGTTTTAGGCTCCAGAACACAACTATAGAGGAACACAGATTGGTGCCATTATACATTTACCCATTTGAATGGGTTAAAGTCACCAGGCAATTCAAATTGTTTCTGATATAAACAAACAAACCAAACAAACCAAACAAACCAAAGAAATAACCCTCCCACTGCAAAAAAAGAAAGCAGAAGAAAACTTTTACAATCCTTATAGCAACTATTCAATGATTTATCACAATTCTCGTACTCTAGTCATACTTGTTCAATTTTAGTAGATAACTTTGCTTATGAGCTCATAGAGAGAAAAAGATAAATTTTGTGTGAACTTGCTTCTCTAGCTTGGAATTGTTAGCTATAGCTTCTAAAGTGTTCTGTTCTCTCAGGGGCTATACAGTATTCCTTTTCACTTATCTTTATTATCCTAAAATCTGCCTTTGCCAACTCCTCTCATAGAGCCTATAAACTCTCATTTCTCAACCTGGTTTTCCCCTCAGTTATTAAAAGAATATTTATTAGAGACTAAGTCCAAGCCAGGCTCCTTATCATTTTAGCATCTTGGTATTTGGTATTGTACAGAGCCAAACTTTCTACTTTATAAGACATACCGAAGTAAGCACACACATATACACACACAAATATAAGAATCTTGTCATTTACGACTTCTTTCTCTATCTACAATTCCAACAAGTTTCTAGGAAACCTTATAATGGATTATTAAATTATTAAAGGTTCATTTTTAAATAAGAGATGGCCCTGGGAAGATAGTAAAATACCAATAAATGTATCAATTATTGGCAATTTAGTATAAAGTGTTTTTAGTAAAACTTTTTACAAGAACAAATACAATTTTGGAGAAGTGTCTGCAGGATATTTAATTAGAGGTAAATTCCAATGATCATTCTTGACTGGGAGAGACCCCTTTGCCAAACATCTTGCTGAGTCTAGGCCTGGTCAGTATAAGTACCATGAAGTGGGGTTCAGAAAGGGTGAGCAAGAGAGAAATTGGAACCACCAGGATGTTGATGATAGACTCCTTTTATTTTACAGATCTTCCCAAAGCAAGCTTAACCCTGAGTGGATCTTATACTCATTGTATCAGTATCTTTGGATACCCCATATAATATTCAGATTTCTAGACCCAACATTGGGCCTCTGGAACTAAAATCATTCAGTGTGGGATTTGGGAATCTGTAATTTTAACCAGCTCCTGTGGGCTTTTTATGTACATGGGTTTTGATAGCCATTACACTCAGTACTTAATGTGATAAATATATAAGATACTTGGATTTAGTCTGCTTATGAGAACTTTGTCTGCAACTCACATTTGCTTCACCATTTTTCAGGTAATTAGTTTCAGGTTTGTCACAGTGATCAGCATTAGCTATTAATTTATACCATTGTTTGGATGTTTGAAAAATAAAACAAATTATACCTGTGTGATTACTATTCATTTTGTCAGTCATAATTTTGATTTGGCATGTCATTAACCTGCTAGAATTTTGTTTAAATGGTAATACCTCAGACCATTTAAAATGGTATTAGTTCTGATTTTAGGAGACAGTGAGCAATAATGCTATAATGAAAATTAAGCAATTGTAGGTATTGCCAAAATAACGTTCTGGAAAAGGCAGACAATTTCTACTGCCTGAGTTCTCAAATAATAATAATAATAGGATATTTGTATTATTTAAGTTATGTTTGATATCCACATTTTTAAAATTCATATACAGCCATTAAAATTCAATTGAATGCAAAGTTATGAAATTTCTGCCAATAGCTTGGGAGAGAATAAGTTCAATTCAAATACCTGCTATAAAATCACAGTTTCTTTGTAAAAATTTACAACTATAAAATACTAGGAAAAGTTGCTAGTATTGAAAACTATGCTGAAAAACACTCAATACAAGATCCAAAGCGGGGAAAAAATCAAATACTGGCCAATATAGGCCATTTTTCATGATTTGCTTAAGGACTATTATTCATGGGAGACTGATTTCATGAACACTGGGTAAGAATATATATTTAAGTGGAACACAAAAATGCATGAACTGGAAAGAGGTACATTGGAACTAAGATCTTGTGTTCATCACTTGACAGCATTAAGGTTGGTGAAATTGCAAGCCATGTAACAGGAAATATATTTGCAAGATATATAGCCAATGGAAAGCTTAGAAAACATGAAGAACTTACAGAAATCAAAAAGTAGAAACAAACCCTCCCACAGAAATAGGCAAAAGAATTTAGTAGTCACTTCATGAAAAACAGATACCAATAACCAATAAATATATGATTTGTTCAACCTTTAGCTATCAGAGAAATGCAAACTAAAACTACAATGAAATACCACCACACACACAACTGATTGGCTAAAATCTGGACATATCTGAATAAATATGTGAAAAGCTAAAACAGACAATGGTGAATATTAGCAAGAATGTGAAGCAATGGGAAATCTCACACACTAGAGGTGATACTATAATCTGGTGCAAAATTTACCAAGTAATGATAATGTAAACTGGTTCAACTTATTTTGAAAATTGTCACTATCTTCTAAAACTGAAAATTTATATACCTTATTACTAGAGCCTGTCATTCCTAAATATACCACAAAGGTACATACACATGTCATACAATATATATGCGAGAATGTTTGTGGCAGCTTTATTTATAATAACTTCATATTGGAAACCATCCAGATTTCCGTCAAGTATAAAATAAATTGTGATATATTCATAGAATAGGTATACTATAGCTATGAAAAATTTTTTTAAAAGCACAGATGAATCTCACAAGTATAATGTTGGGCAAAAGAAACAAAATAGTATAATATTGTATGATCCTACTTATATAAAGTCCAAAAACAGACAAAATTTTTATTCTGAAAGAAGTCAGAGTACTGGTTTCCTTGAGAAAAGAGAGCAAGTCTGGCAGTTGGGACAGTGCAGGAGAGTGTACTCTCAGATATTTGTTTCAATTTGTTTAACAAAGTAATAGTTTCATAGTTTTATTCACTTTGTGATAATTCATTCAACTATAGACTTATTGTTTGTACACTTACGAAGACTACAATATAAAAAGACTATAAATAAAAAAAAATAAAAAGACTGTAAATAAATAAAAAGACTATAAAAAAGACTATAAAAAATAAAAATACTATAAAAATATAAATAATTTAGCTTAAGATATGATTATTTTTGTGTGACTTAACAAATATAATCCAGATGCAAAGAATTTAATCAACAAATTAAACTGAACAAATTTTAAATTTGTGGTATTAACAAAAACAATTTCTCTGGGGTGCCTGAGTAGCTCTGTTGGTTAAGTGTCTGCTCAGGTCATGATCCCAGGGTCCTGGGATTGAACCCCACGTTAGGCTCCCTGCTCAGTGGGCAGTCTGCTTCTCCCTCTCCTTCTGCCCCTCTGCATTCTGTGTTCTCTCACTGTCTCCCTAATAAACAAATAAAATCTTTAAAGAACAAAACAATTTTCTCATTATCTGACATGGCCCTATGTACATTAATTTAAAACAACATAAAATAGTGTTAAGTTAAGTAAAAAAGATAATAGTATACAAAAATCTCTACCTCTTGTCATTTAACTGAGAATGTAAAGTTCCCCTCAATGATAGTTTACATGTGTATTTTGCTTTAGTAAAATATGCTTCAATTCACAAAATATTTATCGAGTTTTAAAATATGCAAGAGGCACTGTGATAGGGAAAAGGTAAGATACACAACTAACACTTTTCTGAAGGAAATAGCCATCTAAATCAATATTTAAGGAACATTCATTTTTTTATATTTAATATATTTTCACATTTTAATATATAATTTCAATACAAGGTATAAAGTAATCACTGTTACAAGGTTCCAGTGTCTGTGTCCCTTAGATTTTTAAACAGAAGGGAAAGCTCTTTAAATGTCAAGTTCATGCTAGTAGTATAAAAAAAATCTATCAGTGTGAAAGCAATTGAAAAGGAGTTTAAAGGATTGGGGAATGGCTATACTTCTTACAGGAAATAATTAAGGGTAAGGGTGAGACAAGGGCACTCCAGGAAAAGATGATTACTTGAGCTGAAAAGGAACTGTTGAGAACTGTGGGATATTTCTAAATAACAGCTGGTCATACTGTTTTCCAGCTTTGTAAAACAAAAATCTGAAAGAAATATAAGACAAGGTTTAGAAGTTAGTGCAGCTACTTTATAAAGGACTTTTTTAAACAAACAAACAAACAAAACAACTAGGATGACAATTACCTATTTAGTTTGTTAGGCAATAGGAGGATCCCTTTGAAGAATTTTGGTTTAAGATAATCTGTTTAGGAGTATTAAACTACTACTGACATTTTATGGATGAGAAAGGAAGGCTTGTAGTAAATTGACCTTTTAGAAGGATATAATAATAATCCAGATGAGTGTAAATAAGCAAATAACCTTGAATAGTAAAAGCAGGAATAATAAAAACAAAAACAAAAACAAAAACAAATCCAAGGACCATTGTAGACTCTAAAGGTCCTAGTGTTTTTTTTTTTTCTTTCTTTCTTTTTTAACTAAGGTATAATTGACATATAACATTATATTAATTTCAGGTGTACATAATGATTCAATATTTGTATATTTTGCAAAATAATCATCACAATGAATCTAGTTAACATTTATCACCATTTTTGTTATAATATTTTTCATGTGATGAGGATTTGTAAGATTTACTCAAATATGCAATAAAGTATTCTTAACTATAGTCACCATGCTGTACATTACATCCCCATGACATTTGTAACTTGAAGTTTGCACCTTTGATCTCTTTGACCCATTTCACCCCCCACCCAGCACCTCCACCTTTCAACCACCAATCTGTTTTCTGTTATCTATGAGCTTATTTTTGTTTTGTTTTAATTACATTCTTTTTTTCAGTTCCACATATAAGTGAAATCATGCAGTATTTGTTTTTCTGTCTTACTTATTTAACTTAGCATAACGCCCTCTGGGTCCATCCCTGTTGTTACAAATGACAAGATTTCATTCTTTTTTTAAGGCCAAGTAGTATTCCATTGTATTTATATATACCACAATTTATTTATCCATTCATCCATCAATGGATGCTTAGGTTGTTTCATATCTTGGCTATTGTAAATAATGCTGCAGTGAACATGAGGGTTATATATCTTTTTTATATATCATTTTCTTGGGATAAATATCCAGAAGTGGAATTGCTGTATCATATGGTAATTCTATTTTAAATTTTTTGAGGATCCTCCATAGTAGTGTTTTCCATCATGACTGCACCAATATCCATTCCCATGATCAGTGCACAAGGCTTTACAGGAGTCTTTACATCTTCACCAACGCTTCTTATTTCTTGTCTTTTTATACTAGCCATTCTACAAAGTGTGAGGTGACATCTCATTGTGCTTTTGATTTGCATTTCCTTGATGATTAATGATGTTGAACATCTTTTCATGAATCTGTTGGCTATCTGTACGTTTTCTTTGGAAAAATGTCTGTTCAGATCTTCTGCACCTTTTTTAATTTGATTGTTTTTTGCTATTGAGTTGTATGAGTTCTTTATAGATTTTGGATATTAGCCTCTTATCAGATACATGATTTGCAAATATATTCTTTCGTGCAGTAGGTTGCTTTTTAATTTTGTTGATGATTTCCTTTGTTATGCAGAAGCTTTTAGGTTTGATGTAGTCCCACTTGTTTACCTTTATTTTTACTTTTATTGCTTTTGCTTTTAGTATCAGATGCAAAAATAATCATTGCCAAGATATGTCAGGAACTGCCTAGGTTTTCTTTTAGGAGTTTTATGGTTTTGGGTCTTATGTTCTAGTCTTTAATCCATTTTGAATTTATTTTTGTGTGTAGTGTAAAATAGTGATCCTGTTTCAGTCTTTTGCATGTGGCTGTCCAATTTTCCCAGCACTATCTTTTGAATCGGCTGTTTTTTCCCTGTGTATGTTCTTGGTTCCTTTGTTGTAAATTAATTGACCATATATGCATAGATTTATTCTTGGGCTGTATTCTGTTCTATTGATCTATGTCTGTTTTTATGCCAACCGTACTGTATTAGTCTAGCTTTGTAATATAGTTTGAAATCAGGAAGCATGATGCTTTCAGCTTTGTTCTTTGTCAAGATTGCTTTGACTATCTGGGGTCTTATTGTTCCACACAAATTTTAGGATTGTTTGTTCTATCTCTGTGAAAAATGCTTTTGGAGTTTTCATAGGGATTATATTCAATCTGTATATTGTTTTGGGTAGTATGGACATTTAAACAATATTAGTTCTTCTAATCCATGAGCACAGAATATCTTTTCATTTATTTGTGTCTTCAATTTCTTTCATTAATGTCTTATAGTTTTGATATACAAGTCTTTTATCTTCTTGGTTAAATATATTCCTAGGTATTTTATTCTTTTTGATGCAATTATCAATGGGATTGTTTTCTTTATTTAAGAACTAGAAATGCAACAGATTTTTGTGTATTGATTTTTTTGTATCCTGCAACTTTACTGAGTTGTTTATTCTAACAGTTTTTTGATGGAGTCTTTAGGGTTTTCTATATATATCATCTGCAAATTGTGACAGTTTTACTTTTTCTTTCCAATTTGGATGCTTTCCTTTCTTTTCTTTTTTGGACTAATTGCTCTGGTTAGGACTTCCAATACTGTATAAAATAAAAGTGGTGAGAGTGGGCATCTTTGTCTTGTTCTTGATCTTAGAGGAAAAGCTTTCAGCTTTTTCCCTTTGAGTATGATGTTAGCTGTGGGCTTATCAGATATGGCCTTTATTATGGTAAGGTATGTTCTCTCTATATGTGCTTTTCGAGAGTTTTTATCATAAAGGGATGTTGAATTTTGTCACATGCTTTTTCTGTGTCTGTTGGATTGATCATATGATTTTTATCCTTTATTTTGTTAATATGGTGTATCACATCAACTGATTAACAGATGTCAAATCATCCCTGTATCTTTAAATTAAATCCCACTTGATCATGGGGTATAATCATTTTAATGAATTATTAAATTTGGTTTGCTAATATTTTATTGAGGATTTTTATATCTACATTTGTTGTGGATATTAGCCTGTAATTTTCTTTTCTTTTCTTTTCCTTTTGTTGTTGTTGTTGTTGTTGTTGGCATCCTTGTCTGGTTTTGGTATCAGGGTAAAGCTGGTCTCATTAAATGAATTTGGAAGAGTTCCCTTCTCTTCTGTTTTTTGAGAGTTTGAGAAGGTTGGTATTAATTTTTCTTTGAATTTTTAGTAGAATTCAACAGTGAAGACTTTTGGTCCTGCACTTTTGTTTGTTGGGAGGTTTTTGATAATTGATTCACTGTTCTTGCCAGTAATCAGTGTGTTCAGATTTTCTACTTCATCATGATTCAGTCATGGTAGGTTGTATGTTTCCAATAACTTACCCATTTTTATTAGGTTGTCCAATTTGTTGGCATATAACTGTTTGTAGTAATCTCTTATGATGCTTCACATTTCTGTGATAGCACTTCTCTTTCATTTCAGATTTTATTTGAGTCCTCTCCTTTTTTTTTTTTTCTTGGTGAGTCTACTTAAAGGTTTTTCAATTTTGTTTATCTTTTCAAAGAACTAGATTTTAGTTTCAGTGATCTTTTCTATTGTCTTTTTGGTCTCTGTTTCATTTATTTTTGCTCTAATCTTTGTTATTTCCTTCTTTCTACTAACTTTGGGATTTGTTTGAGTTTTCCTAGTTTTTTTGAGGTGTAAAGTTAGGTTATTTATTTGAGACTTTTCTTTTTTCCTGAGGTAGGCATTTATCACTGAATTTTCCCTCTTAGAACTGCTTTTGCTGCCTCTTATAGATTTTGATATGTTACATTTCCATTTTTTTTCAAGGTATTTTTTTATTTCTCTTTTGATTTCTTTTTTGACCCATTGGTTGTTCAGTAGCATGTTCTTTAATTTCTACTTATTTGTGAATTTTCCAGTTTTCTTTGTGTAATTAATTTTGTAGTTTCATACCATTGTGATCAAAAAAGATGCTTGATATAATTTCAGTTCTCTTAAATTTATTAATACTTGTTTTATGGCCTAGTATATAATTATCTTGGAAAAAGCCCCATGTGCCCTTGAAAATAATGTACTCTGTTGCTTTTAGATGTAATGTTCTATAAATACCTGTGAAGTCCCCTTGGTCTAATGTGTCATTTAAGGCCAATTTTCCTCATTGATTTTCTGTCAGGATGATCTATCCATTCATGTAAGTGGGGTATTAAATCTACTATTATTGTATTTATGTCAGTTTCTCCTTTTAGGTCTGTTAATATTTGCTTTATATATTTAGGTGTTCCCATGTTGGGTGCATAAATATTTATAAATGTTGTATCTTCTTGTGGGATTGACCCCTTTATCATCATGTAATGCTCTTCTTTGTCTCTTTATTACCATCTTTGTTTTTAAGTCTCTTTTGTCTAATGATAGTTACTCCAGCTTTCTTTTGGTTTCCATTTGCATGGAATATCTTTTTTCATCTCTTCCCTTTCAGTATGTGTATGTTCTTACATCTGAAATGAATCCTTGTAGGCAGCATGTAGATGGTCTTGTCTTTCTTCTCTTTCTTTTCCCTTCTCCCTCCCTCCCTACCTTCCCCCCCCCCCCCTCTTTTTCTTTCTTTCAATCCATTCAGCCACTCTGTGTCTCTTGGTTGGAGAATTCAGTCCCCTTACATTTAAAGTAGTTGTTTTTTTTTAAGATTTTATTTATTTATTTGAGAGAGAGAGTACAGAGTGAGAGGGAGAGAGAGAGCACGAGTGGGAGGGGTGGTGGGGAGGGGCAGAGGGAGAGGGAGAAGCAGGCTCCCCACTGAGCAGGAAGCCCCATGCAGGGCTGGATCCCAGGACCTTGGGATCATGACCTGAGCCTAAGGCAGACACTTAACTGACTGAGCCACCCAGGCACCCCTAAAGTAATTACTGATAGGAATTGCTTATTGCCATTTTGTTAATTATTTTCTGATTGTTTTTGTAGTTCTTCTCAGTTTCTTCTTTTGCTCTCTGCCTTTGTGGTTTGATTATTTAGTGGTATGCTTATATTACTTTATCTTTTGTGTACTTACTATAACTTTTTGCTTTGTGGTTACCATGGGGCTTACATATAACAGCTTGTATCTACTATCAGTCTATTTTAAGTTGGTAACAACTTAAGTTTGACCCCATTGTAAAGCTCAACATTATTACTCTCCCTCTCCCGACATTTTATGTTTTTGATGTCATATGTTACATCTTTTTACCTACATCTTGTGTATCCCATAACTAATTATTGTAACCACAGTTATTTTTACTACTTTTGTCTTTTAATCTTCATACTAACTTTATAAATGATTAATCCACTATCCTTACTATGTATTTACCTTTCCAGGGGGATTTATTCTTTCATATGTGTTCTTGTTACTAATTAGCACCCTTTCTTTTCAGCCTAAAGGAGTCTCTTTATCATTTCTGGTAAGGCCATTATTAATGTGTAATTAAATTTAAATTATTAAATTATTTAATGTATTTAATTTTATTTAATAATTTAATTATTTAAAAAAAATTACCTCAAATATCAATGTGACCAAATGTGATTGCCCTCATATTCTTTTTTTTTTCTTTTTACCTAATATATATATATATATATATTTATTTATTATTATTATTATTTTTAACATTTACTCATTCTGTCTTCTTGCCATATTACTTCGAGAAAGTTGTATATCATCTGATTTTCATGGTAGACCATTTAACCCATTTCTGTATTGAGAGCTACTCATTATCCAGGTCTTTAGGAACATGGTTTAATGTTGACCAGGTATGTTTCTTGTACTTTTGAATTTTCCCTCTACTTTAGATCCTTTCCCTTGTATGTCAAACAAGCATATATTTTCCAAAGTCTCAAAACTGCTATTCCTTGGCTTGCTATATTTCTGTTCATTCAGTGGAAAACCTTTCCAAAGACTAGAATTTATATAATTTTACTTTCTTACCATATTCTTACTCTTCAAAATTTTATAATATGAATTATGTTACTGTCACCCTAGTGGAATTCCACTCTCAAATCATTAAAGTCATTGTCATCTTCTAATGGAAGATCTTTTGTAATCCTCCCTTCTTTGACTTTCTTTAACATTTATGCCTATTGATTACCTTCTCCCTCTTAAAAACCAATTTTAGTTTGGTTTAGGTCTAGATCTCTTCCATACTCTCTGACGATTCTTCTATTTCACATTCTGTGTTGGGCCTTCTCTCTGTAGTCTTCCATTGATGATTCATTAGGTCACTTCAACTACCATTTTTTGTGACATTACCACACATTTTTTTTCTATTAAATTCCATTATGAATGAAAATGTACATTGGTATTAATAGCTTTATATGAATAACTTTTCAAACTTAATAAATCTATAAACAAACTTGTTTTTCTCTTCAATATTGGCTGTTCCTCTAGCTTATTTATGTTCTCTAAATGACACCACTATTTGCCTTGCTTTTATTGTTTACTTCATATATTTCAAAACCATTATGTCTCAAAGGATTAGTGGGAGAGACAGATGTGTAAATTCTAGGATAGTATGAAAGCAAATTAGAGTTGGAGTTGGGGACTATGCCCATGTGATTACAGGACTTCTGAGCAATTTTATGGCATGTAGCTAAAAATCCATCAACTGGAAGAATAGAAGGGATAAGCAGCTAGCCAACGTCTTTAGTGATTTTTGGATAAGAATTGTTCTACTTGTTTGGCACCTGGGTGGCTCAGTCCTTAAGCATCTGCCTTCAGCTCAGGTCATGATCCCAGGGTCCTGGGATCGAGCCCCGCATCAGGCTCTCTGCTCAGCGGGAAGCCTGTCTCTCCCTCTCCCACTCCCCCTGCTTGTGTTCCCTTTCTTACTGTCTCTCACTGTCAAACAAATAAATAAAATCTTAAAAAAAAAAAAAAAAGAATTGTTCTACTTGTTAACTCTTTCCAGACTTCTGAGTTGTAAGTACCTTAGTGCCTAGGGATTGTGCAATTATCTGACTTCCAGGACTCTGAGAAGCCTCATGACAGAAAGAGGTTCACAGTAGGCAGCAAGGCACGGTACACTTGAGTTACACTTACAAGAAGCCGGCCTATGCTGGTTAAAAACGCTTGAACTGGGTCATTGCCAAAATAAGAGATGAATGGAAAGAATGTAAAGCAGTGCCTAAGAAATGTTTGGCTCATTGTGATTATCCTACATTTTATTATTTATTTATTTATTTTTATATTTCTTATTTTTTATTTTATTTTTAAAAATTTTTTTATTTTTTTTAGTGTTCCATGATTCATTGTTTGCATATAACACCCAGTGCTCCATGCAGAACGTGCCCTCTTTAATACCCATCACCAGGCAAACCCATCCTCCCACTCCCCTCCTCTCTAGAACCCTCAGTTTGTTTTTCAGAGTCCATTGTCTCTCATGGTTCGTCTCCCCCTCCAATTTGCCCCCTTCATTCTTCCCCTCCTGCTATCTTCTTCTTCTTTTTTTTTTTTTAACTTATAATGTATTATTTGTTTCAGAGGTACAGATCTGTGATTCAACAGTCTTGCACAATTCACAGCACTCACCATAGCACATACTCTCCCCAATGTCTATCACCCAGCCACCCCATCCCTCCCACCCCACCCCACTCCAGCAACCCTCAGTTTGTTTCCTGAGATTAAGAATTCCTCATATCAGTGAGGTCATATGATACATGTCTTTCTCTGATTGAATTATTTCACTCAGCATAATACCCTCCAGTTCCATCCATGTCGTTGCAAATGGCAAGATTTCGTTCCTTTTGATGGCTGCATAATATTCCATTGTATATATATATACCACATCTTCTTTATCTGTTCATCTGTCGATGGACATCTTGGCTCTTTCCATAGTTTGGCTATTGTGGACATTGCTGCTATAAACATCGGGGTGCACGTACCCCTTCAGATCCCTGCATTTGTATCTTTGAGGTAAATACCCAGTAGTGCAATTGCTGGATCATATGGTAGCTCTATTTTCAACTTTTTGAGGAACCTCCATCCTGTTTTCCAGAGTGGCTGCATCAGCTTGCATTCCCGCCAACAGTATAGGAGGGTTCCGCTTTCTCCGCATCCCTGCCAACATCTGTCATTTCCTGACTTGTTAATTTTAGCCATTCTGACTGGTGTGAGGTGATATCTCATTGAGATTTTGATTTGGATTTCCCTGATTCTGAGCGTTGTTGAGCACTTTTTCATGTGTCTGTTGGCCATGTGGATGTCTTCTTTGGAAAAATGTCTGTTCATGTCTTCTGCCCATTTCTTGATTGGATCATTTGTTCATTATCCTACATTTTAACAGACCAGATTACTTTTCATTTAGTGAACCTGATCTCTCCTTTCCCACTTGCTTATTTTCATCAAGCAAATCTGTACTTTCTAGTGCCCTTCCCAGTTCTGCCTATCTTAATCCTGCCTTTTAATTCCCAGCTCAAATTATCCCTCCTTGATCTTGCCCCATTAATAAAAAGCCATTTCCTCCTCCTCTTTTATCCCAGTGAGGGATCTCTGGTTGCCCTAGTGAAATGAATCTTTGTCCAAAGACAGGACTTTTCTTTCTCTGTGTGTGTGTGTGTGTGTGTGTGTGTGTGTGTGTGCACGCATGCGCTTTGTACCATTTGCTTCAATCCCAACTTTTGAGTTTGGAAAAGTTTGTCATGATGATATTACATTTACAACCAGTTATTAATTCCATTTGAGCCTCAACTGTTTTATCTATATATCTGCATTCATAGTATCTATTTTGCTGAGTTATTTCAAGCTTTAAATAATAAATTGTAAGTAATGTGCTTACACAGAATGAATGCCCTCTGAAAGTTCTCTTCCCACCTCTAAGGCCACAAGGCAATTGATATTTTTTTATGTTCCTCTAAAGTAATTCATTGCAAATATAGATGTTCACAGCTAAGCTCTTCAGTGAGGGTGACAGTTTTTTTTGTTTGTTTGTTTTGTTTAACTGATTCCCTGATTGCCACAGAGATCATATTGTAACCTTTGTTGGGAGGGGTGGTATAGCCTTGGGATAAAGCTGATGCTGAGGCAGATAGCAGAGAGCAGAACGATCTCACGGAGTGTCCTTTTCTAGAACCTGCTCTACCTCCAAGCTTCTAATTTTGTGAGATAATGCATCTCCTAATTTTTCAGGCCTGCTTGATTTGGGTTTTCTGGTTTTCAGTGTTTAAAGTACTTAAAATGATACATACTTCAATTCAGCTCTACTGTTGTTTAGTATTTTCATTTATCTCAAGCTCTGCTGTTGTCCCCTCTATAGGGTCAGGTGCTGGCAAACTCTTAAACTACAGGAAACACAACAGCCTCAGAGAAACATGACTCAACATGCAGGGTGGGGCAACTCAGGCTCCCCCTACTGTGCACAGTATTTGTTCTGCTTTCAAGATTCCCCACAGCATGTGAAGCTTTCCATCCCTGGAGGCAACTGCCCACATATTCACCTTATTACCAACCTGCAGTTTCCAGGCATCTGCTAAACTACAATTTTGAGCGCTCAATGGTGATTTCATTTGCATAAAAAAAGGAGATTTTTGCCCCTTATTAAGTTAGGATGGCATTGCACCACAGTGTAGAGTTTGCATATAGGTATATTAAAAGAATCTGTAGAGCTAAGAGGATTAGAAGCTTATGTGTACTGTCAAGAGGTGAGGAATCAGGTTATATTCCTATGTGCTTATTGTTCTTTCTCAGAACAATAACGTAAAGAGATTCTCTCTTCTGAGAGAAAAGGAAGTTTCAATAATGTAGAATTGGCTTTGCTTCTATCTGGAGCCCTTATGTCTTCTTAACCCCAAAGAACATATCAGGGAGTCTGTAGGGGAATACTGGCAACATATAACAGGCTACAGAGGCCACAGAGCTACAGATGTTCCCCAGTTTTACACAGGCTGATTCTTCATGGTGGTTTCCTTTCTGCAAAGCTTCCAGCTCATTCTGTAGCAACACCTGATTAGATAGCAGTGCCTGTAACGTTCTGGGCTATCCTTTAGCTCCTTGTTACCTTCTCTTATCAGGGTAGTTGAGTTATCAAATGGTATAAGTGTTATGTCAATACTGTTTCAAAGATAAAACGCTAGCCATGCAAAGGCTAAGGGAAATTGTTTTCTAACTAACTGCTGGCATCCTGCTCTTACAGATTAAGACTAGGTCTCTCCACAAAGCACTGAAGCAGCAAATTTAAAAGGAGGCAAATAGAACGTAGACTATTTGGCATCAGAGATAAAACAGTTCATTACCTGGTTAATGTTTGCATTTTCCTGGTATAGAGCAAGCATAAAATTACAGATAACAAAGTGACATTTAATAGGCACTGGACATTTCAAGAGAAATGTAGCTTTTAAAGAAGTTTCTCTTTTATTCCTGGAAAAATTAAGGAACAGGGTGGGAGGTTTATTGTATCAGGTACAAACCTCAAAGGCAGAAAATTTAGGGGAATAAATAAAGTCTAGCTTCAGCTCTACGAATTATTAATTATGGAAATCTGGCCAAGCCACTTTCTTCCTTGCAGGGACTTAATGTTCAAATTTATTATAGCCAAATTAAAATACCTGTGTTCTCTACTACACAGGGTTGTGGCAGAAATGAATTGAAATGAAATCACATATGTAAAAGTGCATTAAAAACTCCAAAGCACAACAACAAAATTGAAGCCACTCTTTCAGGTGAAGATCCAGTACATTACACTGAGTTTGTAATGTCAAATGTAATAACCTGAGAACAACAAAGACACGGAACATGCCCCTGCGACTGAGATTGTCATCCTTCACAAAGACGTTATATTTAATCTAACTCAGCCTCTCAGTGTTAAGACGTGCTTTAGAGACTACCTAGTCCATCTATGGCTAGAGTCCTGTGCCTCTCTGTCAAAGAGTGTTTCGGCCTGTATTTGGACACATCCCGTAATGGGGAGTTCAGTACTTATTTGAGCCCATTCTCTGCTCTCTGAAGTAAATAGTATCATTCTGTGCATAAAGCACAGGATTTTATAAGAAAAGGATTCAAGCCATTGCTTTGCCTCTTATTGTTTTCCTAACACTGGGCAATTTAGTTTTAGATCCAACTACCTCATTTGTAAAAGTATAATAATAATGTTACACATGTCATAGAGTTATATGCCTACCCAAGTCCTTTACACATGCTAGCAATTATGCTCAAGTGAGATGTCATGTTATCTTCCTAGGTATGTTATTTATTGGCTGAACATATGCAGTGATAATATAGTACCAAAGATGATATGTACCATTTAAATTATTTTAAATAAACCTTTTAGAGATGTATAATTCATAAATGTTATCTTGAACAAAAAAGGTGATTACATTAGCATTGAGAGAAAATGAAGGATTACATATGAACTCTGAAATCCCCTTAAACACAGCTTAAATTCCACTGTGTATTTTCTTTAAAATATAATGCCACAAATGAGAAAAAAAGAAAGTGGACATCAGTGATCTTCAGTATCTTATGGAATAGAGTATAGCCTAGTAATCTTACTTTCAGAAGGGGGATGCTAAAATTATTTGACATGTCTAGTCACAGACAAGAGTGAACCAAATTGTAATGTAGACCATTTATCCTTGTCACTCTTTTGTCTCTTGTCTTCCTCTCGATTCTTTCTGTGACGGTAAACTTCTCACCTCCCCACTTCCCTTTCCATACCCACCCTAAGCAAGGAACTTCTCTTGTTCTCTTATAGGGGCCTTAGCTAATTTAATGAACATCAACAAATCAAATTTCATTTGTGTGTTTAGGTAATTAACCTTCCAAAGTCTTCATTCAGTTACTTCATCTAAAAAATGGTCACAGTAACGTCACAGCTTTAAGAATTAAATAAGGAAATCCATATAAAGCATTTAGCATATTTCATACAGTAAGTTTCAGTGATTTCTAGATATAATTAAAATATCATAATTAAGATACAGTTTTATATTATGGTTTCAAAAATTAGATTACCAAATGAAAATAGCTTTGGAGCCACAATGATTGTATTTGAAACTTGGATTTATAAGTTAGTTGTTGTGTGGCATTAGGCATTATTTGAACTTTGTGATTTTCAGCGTTTATAGGTGCGAAACAGGGAAAATAATACTACCTACCCTCCAGTGTTACTGTGAGGGTTAGACGAGAAAATCCTTTTAAAGAGGTTAGTGCAGTAAACATAGTAAATAAATAAATGCTATTTATTATCACTGTAATAGTTCAGGAACAATTTCATATTGTGTTTTCTGAAAAGTAAAGTGTTAAAATAGAAAAGGCTTATTTTGTGTTTTGTCTGTTACTAAAAGTCTGTGCAAAGAATGACATCCAGAACTATAGGGAAAAACAACAACAATAAGAAGAAAACATTTGCACAGGGGTTAGGAGAGAATTCATTTATCTGAACTTTCTTCTTCCTGGTCCTCTGTTTCTGCTTCCAGAAAATGAAACTTAGGTTAGTATTTCCACATCAACTATTTCGCTTATCAAGGAATGATATAGATCTTACTGTATTTCTGTGGAGAGGGGATGATGAAGACGAAAACATGTCTTGATGGAATGATCACACCTTCAAACTATTATCTCTTAATATATGGTATTACTATAGGATTCTTATCAATTCTCTTGTTTTCAGCTTGCTTCTGCCATCTGTCCCCCTTCTGAGTGATTCAATAGAAATGAGGTGATTTAAGTATATGATCGTTTAAAGTATATGCTCTTTAACTTTTGTAGGTGGTATATAGCTAGGCAAAGTATAGGGATGATTTGCAAAGTTTAATTGGGTAGCTTAATAGTGATAATACTAAAAACTGAGTAATACGCAACTCAGTCATTAAATATTTATCACACAGTATCTCATACTTCTTAACTGTATTCTAACATTTTTTTAAATTCTCTAATATTTTAAGTTACTTAGATAATTTGTATATTCCCTTTTTATCACAAAACAGTAAACAAGAAAACAAAAAATATATATGAGATTTAGCTGTTTATTTTATTTTTATTTTTATTTTTTTTAAAGATTTTATTTATTTATTTGACAGAGACAGCAAGAGAGGGAACACAGCAGGGGGAGTGGGAGAGGGAGAAGCAGGCTTCCAGCTGAGCAGGGAGCCCAATGCGGGGCTCCATCCCAGGACCCCAGGATCATGACCTAAGCCAAAGGCAGACACTTAATGACTGAGCCACCCAGGCATCCTGAGATTTAGCTGTTTAAACAATAAAGATTTGGACATATTCGTGCAATTGTTGAGGTATAAAAAGTTAATATTTAACTTTAACTTGTTCACAATCAATAAAAAATAAATGTATCAAATTAGTATAGATGCTATCTGTTGAGATGTTATTTTATTGTTTTATCCATATGTAGTCATTGAAAGGTAGGAGTGATTTCCAGGAGGAGAAGTTCCTATTTAAAAATTATAAAAGATAATATTTATTTCTATTTTAAAAATATCATGAGTAGATGCTTTATACTCACTGTGATTTCTAGAGCAAAGTGTCTTTATGAATTTATGATGCCGCAGTATCCAACCCACTTTTTTTTGTCTGCTGAGCTAGGTGGAAAAGAGGTTACTGGGATGGGAGAATAGATAAATGCAGAAGAATCAAAAAGAATGCTAAAGTAGGAAAAGCAGCATTGGAAACACTATATAGCAGTTGTCATTTTCTGGCTGCCAAGCATCTGAAAATCCTTAATATCTTTAGGCAGTTGCTGTCATTCATTCATTTACAAATTAATTTAACAAATATATGTAGTGCTAACTATGTGAACATTGGACTGGATATGCCATAGTGACATGATAGGCAAAGTCACTACCTTCAGTGAACTCACATTCTGGAGGTTTATTATAGGAAACGAGAGGTCATCACCTGTTACAACCAAAAGAAAGATGTTTTGATTGCAGGTCCCCTCAGTCTTCCCTCTGCCACAAATAAATGCACATAGACCTTGTATACAGCATGGGGAAGAGCTTTAATCTAGACTGGGTCAGTTCGAAATAATCATCAAGGATTTTGAATTAGCAGCTACTGAGGCAAAGAAACAAGAACACTAGCAAATCAACTCTAGTCATGTCATTAATGAAGATCGCAACATTCAACTACATGTCTAGAAAATAGATCCCCTGTTCCACCCACTGTAAGGGTTATCACCAAATATATGTGTAATTTACCCATGTTTAATGATTTATATATATTTTACCACATTCTAATATTATTTTATTCAACTACATTTCCTGTTTTACTTTTTTAGATATGATCGTTTTTTCACTTTTATAAGTGTCTTTGTAAATTTTCCATCTTTGAAAAAAATTAAGCTTACTTCTACATACTTGCATAATTTCCCCATCAATATTCTTCTATTAATAAAATAATGCTTAGCTAAGCATGTATGATTATCAAAAGGGCCAAAACTGATGGAATGATTGACCTTATCTCACTAGGATCCCTAGTAGGTGTTCACTACATTAAGGTCCTATTTGATCCTAACTTGTGGGATGATGTGTCCTAAGTCATAATGCTTGAAATAGATGGTTGTTCACCTGATTCTAAGACCTGAGTTTCTTTACAGATTCATAGGCCTTAAAAAAGTGATCAGGTATTCTTGAGGAAAGTTTTTCCTATGACATTACAGGTATATGCTGTGAATCACTTTCCCCAAAAACTCCTATATAACCACTGTCTCAGTTTCTGAGTACATGGCTGATATATAGGTGTGTATATATGTGTACACACATATATTTATATATGTATGATATATATTTATATAATATATATAATGTAATGATTAATCTATAATGTATATAATATAATGATATACTTATAAATGTAATATAAATATGTATGTATTTGTGACCAAATGTATATATTTAAAATTAAATACAAAATGGAGAAAAGACTTAAAAATTCCCTGAGCAGACAAAACCATTTACACCACATAAGCAAATCTAAATCTAGGTTATAGCCGCAAGTGGCTCTAAAGAAGAATGGAAAGAAAACAGACTAAAAGCAGATTTCTGAACATTACATCTCACTGTTTGTTTTAGCTGGCTCTAATAGAATGACTTCAAGATTTTAACCACAAGCCAGATGAATCAATGTGAGCTATCCAAAATTCAATTAGAATGTCATAATAATTATTTTTATTGATAGTAGATATATGAGAAAATGTAGTATTTCATGACATTCAAAGGTCTTTGTCATTAGATTGAAAATAAACCTTAGGATTCCTTTATCCTCTTAAGAGTCATTAAAGATAAATGTGTAAATTCAGGCTTACATTTTAAGAACAACAGATTATAAAATTTCATTCCACTGATCTACCTAGGTAGGAATTATGTGCGTTGTAATTAGATAATCACCATTTGACTGTTGTAGCTGAAGTTACAATAATTATTTCTAAAATAGCTCAGTGAAAATACTCAACATGCATGTCTGCAGCTCCAGGTCACACTCAACTGGAACCTGATTGTGAGTAACTTCAATTAATGGGGATGATGCCTGTGTTCTTCCTGGATGGGCAAACTCATTTAAATGGGATGTGTTGTCAAACACTTGAAGGTGTTTCTTTAATATTGTAAAATGGAACTCCCTAGAAAGTGATTTTTTAAAATATACTGTACTATTAAACAGAAGAAAAATAATTTTCTGGATGAATTTCATAGCCTAAAAACTCCTTTTTTAAGATTGTAACTTTAATAAGTTGAACACTAATTGTTTAAGCCGAAAGCAAACTTCTAAATATTCTAAAATAAAGCTAACCTAAGGTTAGTACCTGTATACCTAATGGTTTTGTTGAGTTGGTCACAGACTTGTAAGGGACAATATTGGAACATTAATGACAGCAGTTTGGGCCTAAAGTGAGAGCATATTTGTATTTCGCGTAATTGCATTTAAAGTTCACCATTGCAGTGAGGGGATCTTAACGCTCTAGCACAGGTGTTGGCCCTCCGCGGTCTGCAGGTCAAATCTGGCGCACGAAAGAAAATTATCTTGGGGCACCTGGGGGGCACAGTCAGTTAAGCATCTGCCGCTTGGTTTGGGCTCAGGTCATGATCTCAGGGTGGTGAGATCAAGCCCCCCCTGCTTGAGACTGTCTCCTTCTCCCTTTGCTCCTCCCCCCTCCTGCCCGTGCACCCTCTCGCCCTCTCTTCACTTGCTCTAAAAATAAGTAAATAAAAAAGTAAAAAAAAAAAGTCTTTTTTCTTTAAAAAAAGGAAAAATTATCTTGGAAACAAAAAGGATAATGAAAAATATTACGAATTTGGAGTCATTTAAAATTAATTATTTATATTAGAAAATACTGAATTTCTGTTCTGAGAGATGAAATTTACAACTGGTTAAATTATGTAATGTGTATATTAATATTAATACTATAATACTAACACCAATGTTATGAATTAGTGATTTCCCACTGTGAGTAACATGGGAAAAGTCTATGGCTTTAAGTGAAAGTATTACAAATAGTTTGATAACTACTTGGTTATATTTGCATTGAGAAAAAAAACATCATATTCTCAATTTGACAATTAGTATCTTTGACTAGATATCTAGTTGATTATTTTTCCTCTTTATCCTTTGTGAATTATTCCTCTACTTGTACAATGGATATGTCTAATATTAATATTTATAACGGTAACATGTATTTTTTAAGTGTACACAGTAGTATTCCAAGTATGTCTGTGTGTGTGATAGATATATATATCCCCATTCCCACTTTATTTGTAACCTTTGTCAGTGTCCACCAAAGACCACCAGAAACAAATATTAAAATGTTTTTTAAGTGTATACAGTAGTATTTCAAGTAGATATATATATATACTTGAATATATATATATATATCTTCCATTTCCACTTTATTGGTAACCTTTGTGATTGTCCACTAAAGACCAGCAGAAGCACACCTGTAGTCAGACAAATTTGGGTTTATTACTTGTTCTAGGAGAGGAGACTGAACACCTTGGGAAAATATGGGTGTTCCAGTCAGAGGATATGCCAGGGGTGTGGGGGGGGGGGAGGTTACAGGATTTGGGCTTATATTAGGAGTTTTTTGCTAGATTGAGTCATGTACGAAAGTGGGAGTTATTTCATGATTAATTTAGTAATTTTTATATAAGAGGCAAAAAAAAGGAAAGGGGCTAAAGTTGTAATGGATAGAGAAACAGTCACTAATGTTAGGAGACGAAGATGTTTCATCATTTTTGTGGTTTGCAACGAGTTCTAGTTTTTGTCTGTTAAGACGCTATTATAAAATGGTTTTGTTTTTGTCTTGTTCATTATGGATTCAGTGACTCTAATTATTTTAGTGTATGTGCACTGTTTAAGGAACATTTTAGCCTAGCTCTTGGTCCTTGTTGTCAAGGCTATTTTTTCTTTTTCACATCTTTATTGTGGAGGATTGTTTTCCAAAGTGTAATATCAGTATCACCTGTGAACTTGTTAGAAATGTAAATTCTCAAACCCACTCGACTGCTGAATCAGAAACTGGAGGTGTATCCAAGCAATCTTTGTATTAACAGACCCTCTGGTCCAGGTGATTCTGCTGCTAGTTAACGTTTGAGAACCCCAGGTTAAATTGTTTTCTGTCCTGACTTAACGTTAGAATCATCTGAGGGACGGGGGCTTTAAAATCATACTGATGGCCAGGACCAACGCCTGCCCAATTACAATTAGAATCTCCAGTCTGGGTCTAGAGTTTGGTGATTTTCTTAGAGTTCTTTGGCTAGTCAGATGTGCAGCCAGATTAGAAAACCTCTGTTCTAGTATATTTGGGAAATGGAAAAATGATCTATCCTTCTCCTTTATTCATTCACTCACAATGCTATTCTTTTTCTTTGGAGAATAATTTTTAAATATCAGTTAAAGTTAAAAATGCACGTAACATGCAACTGAGCAATTCTGTTTTGAAATATAGCCCATAGAAAACATCTAACATGCGCACAAAGTAATCTGAATAAGGAAGTTTATTTTATCACTGTTGGCAACAGGAGAGGGTGTAAATATGATACAATATACAGCTGAGGGATGGATAAATTATATTTATAAAATGCTATACCACCTTGTATTTAAAATAAACTGTATAAACTATATCAATGTGAGTGAATATAGTGATGAGTAAATACAGCAACTTGAAAAATATTACATACAATTTTAGTAAATCTTAAAAATGCACTGAAAATTGCTACATCTTATGTTAGGAACAATGTATCATATGGTAAAAAAATTTAAAGGCGACCACAGGAATTATTTGCAGAACCTCAACAGAGGAGTTACTCCTGTGGGAAGTAAGATGGGGATAGAATTCTGGGAAATATTGGTAGTATTTCATTTCTCTAAGGAATAAGTGAAGCAAATATAACAAAGTATGATATTTTAAAATGAGGCTAGAGACTGCCACTTGGTATTTTGGTACTGTTCTCTTCCTTCAATACAGTGCTTGATACCACCAAACTGGCCTCATTTCCTTCAAAGCCTCATCTATTAGTTCTGCCTAGACTATGAAGCTGTGTGTTTCACAGTAACTTTGGAAATAACCAGGTGGAATTTCAAGAAAAAAATCAAAAATAAAACAAAAATTGGAAGCTGTGAATGTTAGATATGACTATTTCTGGACTCCAAAATCAGAAAGAAAAAAAATGACAGAAACCTCATGGATCTCTTAATAGGTAACCCTCAGTATCTCACCTAGATTCCCCCTTATTTCCTTTCTCTGAGAGCCTCTGCCCTCACTCCACTCTCCTGTAGGACAGTGTCCTTATACCCATATGAAGAGGTCTCACCCTGGAATTTGCACTCAGTTCTCTCCCAACCATGCCTAGAACCATACAACTAAGTGCCATAATCCACATAGTAGGATTGAAGTGGGCATAGTGCTTCAGATTAGGGAGCAGCTTTGGACGACATGTTCAGAGTAAGCATTGCTATATTATGTTCAACAATCTGGCTTTACTCCCAGCATCCTGTGAAAATGTATTTATTCATTTCCTCATTGGATTTTTAGTGGAAAACTGTTGGGTTACAAATATGCAATCATTCACACACATGTACAAACCCAAGGTAAAAAATAATTATTGGGCACACGGGTGGTTTAGTCGGTTAAGCGTCTGCCTTCGGTTCAGGTCATGATCCTGGGGTCCTGGGATTGAGTCCCACATTGGGCTCCCTGCTCAGCAGGGAGTCTGCTTCTCCCTCTCCCTCTCTGCCCCTCCCCCTGCTCCTGCTCTCTGTCTCTTTCAGTTAAATAAATAGAATCTTCAAAAAAATAATTATTATTCTTGGTGATATTGTAGCTAAATTTATGTTAAGGTGAGTAAACCTTTCTGTAGGAGATAATAGACTCTTAAAAAACTTACCCCTGCCTAAGATGTGGATAGCATTTCACATCATTATGCAGATAAATTTCACTGATATATTTTTTTAAAGATTTTATTTATTTATTTGAGAGAGAATGAGAGACAGAGAGCACGAGAGGGAAGAGGGCAGAGGGAGAAGCAGACCCCTCGCTGAGCAGGGAGCCCGACGCGAGACTCGATCCCGGGACTCCAGGATCATGACCTGAGCCGAAGGCAGTCACTTAACCAACTGAGCCACCCAGGCGCCCTCACTGATATTTTCTTATACTCCTTTCTCCCTCCATGCAATGAAACCTAACCAGGCTAAAACTCATGCCCCATTACTGTACCATCTAACCACAGTTGCTCCCATTTATAATATAAAGACAAGAGGAGTGTTAAAATATATATTTTTGGGTTACCTGGGTGGCTCAATTGTTAAGTGTCTGCCTTCGGCTCAGGTCATGATCTCAGGGTCCTGGGATCGAGCCCCGCATCGGGCTCCCTGCTCCTTGGGAAGCCTGCTTCTCCGTCTCCCACTCCTCCTGCTTGTGTTCCTTCTCTCACTGTGTCTCTCTCTCTGTCAAATAAATAAAATCTTAAAAAAAAACACCTATTATTATAAAATAAATAAATAAAATATATATATTTTCTCTCCTTAACTTCAACCAGAAAATATTTTTAGGATGATTTTATTTCCAATCTTCACTAATCTATGTAATTGGTAGGAAAGTAGATTAAAATTTTAATTTTTTTCATTGTCCAGTAGTTACCTTGTAATTTTAGAAAAAGTACATATTTTTTAATTAAGAGGAAATATGTTAACATGACTATGGAAGAATTATGAATGATTTTTATTTTCTTTTAAAAAATGTGCTATGTTTTTCAATATTTTTTACAATAATTATATATCTTTCATTATCAATGAAAATAAATGTTATGAGATTAATTCATAGGTGGTCCAATCACATGCTTAAGTATATTCACTTATTTATTTAAAATTAATTTTTGGTCTCTATCTGTATATCAGTCATCATGCCTATAAATTAGAATGATAACATGGTCCTACAAGGACTTTAGAGTCTGAAGGTGTGGTAGACTCATAAAAAGGACTGATCTAGGGTGCATAGGAATATGTGTCTGTATCTCTTTGTATTTGTAACTTCCTCTATCACTATCTCTATTTATAGAGTAGCTGTTTTATAAAGAGCGATGTAACTATCTTTTCTTAAATACCTTTTGGAGAAAGTTTTCTAGATTAGTGGATACCCGATGTGGATTTTCAAGAATGAATAAGAACTAGCCAAGCATAGGAAACATAGGGATGCCTGAAAAACCATAAGCGGGGGGAGAATAATGGGAAGACAAGAAATACTTAATCCAATCAGTCCTATGAAGATTCTTTGCATTGTCAAGATACCATCTCTTCTTGTTTAGGTCCAGGAACTACCTTTTTGTGTTCTTTATTGTCAACTGTGTTATTCCTGACTAGTTTCATTTCTCCTGCCATGAGTAAATAGTAGCAACACTTCTTCAACAGCATGGCTTTTTTTTCCTACTGAAACAACATAAATCTTGTCTCTGCCAATCTCTAAAACCATTTATTTAGTGGAGGTTATATCATTAGTCATGACACTGTATCATCCATCATGCCACCAATGAATAGTGGCTTCCAAAGACTCATACCAATGTTGTTAACTCTGCTTAGTTGGTGATAACTACAAATATGAGTCTTGCATAGACCATACAGCAATACATGAATGATAATTTGTTTTCTGGTCATTTTAAATCCATCCACTGTTCATCATTATGTAGTATAGAGGTAAGACTATGTCTTCTCTTGAACTTTTTAGGCTTTCATCAGTGAATTCTTAGAATGTGATCTCTTTCAAAGTTGATGTCATCCTTTGGCGATGTTTCTAGGAAGAAGTTGCTTCGGCTGAGGTCAAAGAGGTTGCTGCCTGTGTTCTCCTTTAGGATTTTGATGGACTCCTGTCTCACATTGAGGTCCTTCAACCATTTGGAGTCTATTTTTGTGTATGGTGTAAGGAAATGGTCCAGTTTCATTCTTCTGCATGTGGCTATCCAATTTTCCCAACACCATTTGTTGAAGAGACTGTCTTTGTTCCATTGGACATTCTTTCCTGCTTTGTCAAAGATGAGTTGACCATAGAGTTGAGGGTCCATTTCTGGGCTCTCTATTCTGTTCCATTGATCTTTGTGTCTGTTTTTGTGCCAGTACCATGCTGTCTTGATGATGACAGCTTTGTAATAGAGCTGGAAGTCCGGAATTGTGATGCCGCCGGCTTTGCTTTTCTTTTTCAACATTCCTCTGGCTATGCGGGGTCTTTTCTGGTTCCATACAAATTTTAGGATTATTTGTTCCATTTCTTTGAAAAAAGTGGATGGTATTTTGATGGGGATTGCATTGAATGTGTAGATTGCTCTAGGTAGCATTGACATCTTCACAATATTTGTTCTTCCAATCCATGAGCATGGAACGTTTTTCCATTTCTTTGTGTCTTCCTCAGTTTCTTTCATGAGTATTTTATAGTTTTCTGAGTACAGATCCTTTGTCTCTTTGGTTAGATTTATTCCTAGGTATCTTATGGTTTTGGGTGCAATTGTAAATGGGATCGACTCCTTAATTTCTCTTTCTTCTGTCTTGTTGTTGGTGTATAGGAATGCCACTGACTTCTGTGCATTGATTTTATATCCTTCCACTTTACTGAATTCCTGTATGAGTTCTAGCAGTTTTGGGGTGGAGTCTTTTGGGTTTTCCACATAAAGTATCATATCATCTGCAAAGAGTGAGAGTTTGACTTCTTCCTTGCCAATTTGGATGCCTTTGATTTCTTTTTGTTGTCTGATTGCTGTGGCTAGGACTTCCAATACTATGTTGAATAGCAGTGGTGATAGTGGACATCCCTGCCGCGTTCCTGACCTTAGGGGGAAAGCTCGCCAAAGGCAAGGGAGGCAAGGGCAAAAATGAACTATTGGGACTTCATCAGGATAAAAAGCTTTTGCAAAGCAAAGGAAACAGTCAACAAAACCAAAAGACAACCGACAGAATGGGAGAAGATATTTGCAAATGACATATCAGATAAAGGGCTAGTATCCAAAATCTATAAAGAACTCATCAAACTCAACACCCAAAGAACAAATAATCCAATCAAGAAATGGGCAGAAGACATGAACAGACATTTTTCCAAAGAAGACATCCAAATGGCCAACAGACACATGAAAAAGTGCTCAATATCGCTCGGCATCAGGGAAATCCAAATCAAAACCTCAATGAGATACCACCTCACACCAGTCAGAATGGCTAAAATTAACAAGTTAGGAAATGACAGATGTTGGCGGGGATGCGGAGAAAGGGGAACCCTCCTACACTGTTGGTGGGAATGCAAGCTGGTGCAGCCACTCTGGAAAACTGTATGGAGGTTCCTCAAAAAGTTGAAAATAGAGCTACCATATGATCCAGCAATTGCACTACTGGGTATTTACCCCAAAGATACAAAAGTAGGGGTCCGAAGGGGTACGTGCACCCCGATGTTTATAGCAGCAATGTCCACGATAGCCAAACTGTGGAAAGAGCCAAGATGTCCATCGACAGATGAATGGATAAAGAAGAGGTGGTATATATATACAATGGAATATTATGCAGCCATCAAAAGGAATGACATCTTGCCATTTGCAACGACGTGGATGGAACTGGAGGGTATTATGTTGAGTGAAATAAGTCAAACAGAGAAAGACATGTATCATATGATCTCACTGATATGAGGAATTCTTAATCTCAGAAAACAAACTGAGGGTTGCTGGAGTGGGGGGTGGGGTGGGAAGGATGGGGTGACTGGGTGATAGACACTGGGGAGGGTATGTGCTCTGGTAAGCGCTGTGAATTGTGCAAGACTGTTGAATCTCAGATCTGTACCTCTGAAACAAATAATGCAATATATGTTAAGAAAAAAAAAGAAGAAGAAGAAGGTAGCAGGAGGGGAAGAATGAAGCGGGGGAAATCGGAGGGGTAGACGAACCATGAGAGACGATGGACTCTGAAAAACAAACAGGGTTCTAGAGGGGAGGGGGGTGGGAGGATGGGTTAGCCTGGTGGTGGGTATTGAGGAGGGCACATTCTGCATGGAGCACTGGGTGTTATGCACAAACAATGAATCATGGAACACTTCATCTAAAACTAATGATGTAATGTATGGGGATTAACATAAGAATAAAAATAAATAAATGAAAAGTTAAAAAAAAAAAAAGTTGATGTCATCCATATACTGCAACCAGTGGGGAAGTTAGGAACAGTGTCTGGGTAGAGTGAGAAGAATGGTGTCATTCATATAGCATGGCTAATGACTGACACGGGATAGAGAGCATGGTTGGGGTGGGTAGGCATAGGGTAAATGATTCTTGATGCCACTCCTGCCACCTTTATGTGCTGTAGAGTGGAGGTGTCACCAGGTTGGGAACATGAACAGGAGGGAGCTGATTCATGGGCCTACACAGAGTTAGGCCCAAGGGTCATTTGTTGACTATCCATAGCATCTAAACCCTAGGACCCTGAACTGACCTATGTCCAATGTGAGTAAGAATCACTAAAATCAGTATATCAGCACCATTCTGGTAGCCTAATCTCATGCAATCCCATGAAAGACATATCACACCTATCAGCAGGAGCAATCCTTTTGGGAACTAGGGCCCCAGATGACTCCAGAGGCATGACTCTCAAAGCTCTTTGGGGGTATCTGATTGACCGTGTGCATGGTGAGTGGTGTAGGAGGAGAGGAAGGGGGCAAGTATAGAGCTGAAGGGGAGAAACAGACTGGGGCCTAGATGGGCAATAGGACAGTTTCTGCATGCTTGCTGGATGGCAATATTGGCCCTGGTTAGTCTCGACCACCAGAGGAGAGCTTAAAAATTTTGAAGAAAGACTTCAAACACAGGGCCCCTGAGGCATTAAACCAGAGCAGGGGCCTCTCTTGTGCATCTAAGGGTGGCAGTGACCACTGGAATAGACCAGACAAGTAGTGATGTGGGCCCTAGGAGGCTATAACATATATCAAAGAGGTATAATTTAGAGTTTTCACATGAAATTAGAGAGTTGGGAAAGTCTATGATTAGATTTTCTTTTTTTGTTGTTTTGTGTTTAGACTTTGTTTTCTACATTAGGTAAATTTTATTTGATGAACCGTTAGCCTGGGTAGAAAGAACATTTTCATTTGGTTGGAAAGATAAGTTCATACACTAATAGGTAATTGTGTGATTTAATTTTGTCAGATCACTTATTATTATGTGCATGTGCAAACTAGTCACCCAGGGATCATGCTAAAATGCAGAATCTAATTTAGTAGGTCTTTGTGGGGTCTGAAATTCTTTATTTCTAACAAGTTTCCAGATGATGCTAATTTTGCCAACTGAAAACTGTATTTTGAGTAGCAATGTGCTACACTGTGGTTCTAAATTATTGGGTCAAAGGCCTCCTAATTCCTCTTAGAAGAACATAATCATATAAGAGGAATTAACATAATGCATCCTTTCTCTGGGCAATTTCCAAACTCTCATCTATCTTTCTTTGTCTCAGGGACTCACAGACAATAGAAGCAATCATCCTAAAAACCATGTGTAACAATGGCTTTTCTTTTAATCTAAGCATTTACTCTAAAGTTGTTTTAGTTGTCTATTACTATAAAATAAGTCACCCCAAAATTTAGTGTTTTAAAACAGCAATTTATTATCCTTCTTGATTCTGTAGGTTAATTCGTTTGTTCTGTTCCACATAGTGTCAGCGGGGGTATTGCAGTGGCTAGAGTCATCTGGAGGCTCTAGTGGGATCTCAGCTGGAGTGTTTAGTCAGGGCCAAGGTATTCCTCTGCGTGGCTGCTTGGGCTGCTTCGTAGCATGGTGGTTGGATTTCAAGAAGCATTCTAGAGCAAGCATTACAAAGAGGAGAAAGTAGAAAGTTATCAGGCCAATTATGGGCTAGGCTGAGAACTGGCATAGGGTCACTTGTACTTCTCTTTAAAAAAAAAAAATTTATGTCAAAACAGTCACAGTAGTGAGCGGGCAGTTACGTAAGACTTGAAATCTCTGAAGCATGTTCATTGAGGAATCACCAAAGGAACAGTCCACCACAGATGTTTAGAGAAATGAATGTAGTTACCGAGAAGTTGATTGAGTTTAATTTTAGTTAACTGTCATTTCCCTTCTAATGTTTATTTTCTTTTTATCTATAAACTATTTGCTCATTAGAAAACAAAATATGATTTTCTTATTTGAAAGTAGACAGAAAACAGCAGAAAAAATGAATGAAAAAAATATTATAGAAGTGGGAGAACACAAATACACACACACACACATGCACACAAACACTCAAAAACCAAAATAAAAACCAGGACTGTCCTTGTTCTATTCCATTTGTGAAAAAATGTATTCTACATATAATACTATAACATTTAACATACTATAATTATATGGATCTGTGAAACTTTAATGTTTGTAGTATTCTCTTGCTTTATGTTATTGAAGAGCCCATTCAGTTGACTATATCAAGATCTTGACTAGGTGAAACCCTAAATTTTATGCAGCAGGCTTTCTCACAATCCTTAGGCCCACTGTGATTTAGTAGAATTAAAACTTAAAGTTGAGATGTAATTTCTGGAACATTTCCTAACCCAAGTGAATTCTAAGACCTAAATAAAATTCCATAGAAACAATATATCCTGAGGCAGTAGCAATATTAAACTAAACTTCTAAAGAAATAACATTGCAAAATTGAAATCAGTTGCAAGAGATGAGAGAAAGAAAATTCCATCTACTAAATCTGTGACAAGATGAAAAATTTAGGCAACTGACTTCTTCCCTTTGCTTAAATGTACTTAAACTCTTGGATACACATATAGTGAAGAAGAAAAAAAAAGCTCTAAAGGAACATTTTCTAAATGGGTTTTTAGTTTCAATGCTTGATTTATACCCAGAACAAGCATAGCAAATGACCTTAAGTAGCTGCCTTGGGAATAGTATAAAATACAATTTTACTTATTGTGGAAGAGCAATTTAGGTTTTAATGGCTATCGCATTTCCTTCTTTTTAAAATATACTCTTTAATTGTGGAAAAAGAAGAAATCTCTGTGGTGCCTGTAATAGTTAAATGTGTTTATCCAAGTTCTTATTCTGAGAGGGCTATCTTTCCAATTACATAGATTTTTTTAAATGAACTTTTATTTTGGAATAATTTTTGATTTTTAGAAAATTGCAAAGATAGTACGGAGAGGTCCTATATACCCCCTTGTCCACTTTTCTCCATTATTTACATCTTACATTGTCATAGTACATTTTTCAAAACTGAGAAACTGACCTTGGTACATTACTTTTGATTAAACTATAGTTTTAGGCACCTGGGTGGCTCAGTCGTTAAGCGTCTGTCTTCGGCTCAGATCATGATCCCAGGATCCTGGGATCGAGCCCCGCATTGGGCTCCCTGCTTGGTGGGGAGCCTGCTTCTCCTCTCCCACTCCCCCTGCTTGTGTCCCCTCTCTTGCTGTGTCTCTGTCAAATAAATAAATAAAATCTTAAAAAAAAATAAACTATAGTTTTAATTTCAATTTCACCAATTCTGCCATTAATGTTTTCTTTTTGTTCCAGGAGCCAATCCAGAGTACCACATTGCATTTTGTTCTCATGTATCTTCAGTCTGCTCTGGTCAGTGACACTTTCTTACTCTTTCCCTGTTTTTTTTTTTTTTTTTTTTTTTTTATGGCCTTGAATGACAGGAAGTACTGACCAGGTATCCTGTAGAACATCCTCCAGTCTGATTTTTGTAGTGTTTTTCTGATGATTAGACTGAGTTTATGGGTTTATGAGAAGAATACCACAGAGGTAAAATGCCCTTCTTATCACATCATATCAAGGGGGTACATGATACGCACCAGACATCACTGGGAATATTAAGTTTTATCACTTGGTTAAGGTACTGTTTACTAGTTTCTCCAATGTAAAGCTATTTTTTTTCTCCCCTTTCCTATTCTGTTCTTTGGAAGCATATTACTAAGTCAAGCCCACCCTAGAGAGAGAGAGAGAGAAAGAGAGAAAGAGAGAGTGTGTGTGTGTGTTTTACAAGCTCTACCCCCTGGAAGTGGGAATATCTACATATATTAAATGGATTCTTCTGTAAGAAAGATTCATCTGTTCTCTACCATTTATTTACTCGTTTATTTACGTCAGTATGGATTCATGTACATTTATTTTATACTTTGGGTTATAATTTAATACTGTAATTTCTTTTGCTGCTCAAATTGTTCCGGCTTTAGCCACTGGGAGCTCTCTACAGTTAGATCCTTTGTCTCTATAACATGTCCTGATTCCTTTGCATTTTGAGTACTTTCTTACTTTCTGGTACTATATGATGCTCAAAGCTCATCTTGCATTTTGCCTGTCCAGCCCTAGAACCAGTAATTTTTCCTAGGAACCTGGTTCCTTTTATTAAAGAATGCTATTTAGAAACTAAGTTCTGGGCACTGGGTATACTTGTTGCTGGAGTGTCATTGTTTTTAGGCCTTGTCTACAAACATACTATAAATATATATATAGATGTAATAACCTTTGTGAAGAATGTATCTATAATTGTTTTGCTATCCATCAATCTTATTAAGCTGAACATTAGTTTATTCTGTTGATCCTGACTGTAATTTAGTACCACATGGTTTATTATCATCTTCTTTTTTGATTATGTATAACTTCTCTCTCTGCAAGTGAGAAACTTAGCTAAATATACTTTATTTAAAAATTTTGATTTCAAGATTTTTCATGTATTTAATCTTTCTGGCACCACCTGTGAGTAGGACATTTCTTATATAGAACATAAGATTCATTAATTAATAAGACATTTATCCTTTGAATATAGGTTGTTAATTTGAAATATATTTACATTAATATAACTACCAGCTGTGCTGTGCATGCAAGGGAGTAGTATACCAAGAGTCTAAAAATAATGTTGAGTGAATAATCCGACTTAATAAAATAATCCTCATGTGAACTGCAGTTATTTGAAGTTGTACATCAGTGGCCCTCAGTCTCAGCCGCACACAGGAATCACCTGGGAATTTAAAAAAATGCTGATGTGTGGTTCTCATCTGCAGAGATTCTGATTTAATTTGGCTGGGGTTAAGAATGAGGCTAGGGACTTTAAAAACTCCCCAGGTGATTTTGATATGCAGCCAAGGTTGAGCAAAGGTTCGGAACCTCTGCTGCACTTGGCTAAGTTAATGCTGATTGCAGTATCTTCTGTTCTGTCTTGTTTTCTGAATACATATATTTCAAGCGAGGTCAACTGTGGAACAGTAACATATGTTTGAGTTTGGACAGTGGGGCACATTCTTTTGTATACTAGGTGTGGTCCCTGAGGCACAGTTGTAACTAGTATAGTAGTGCTATCAAATGTATGTGGTGATCTATGAGGAGTAGTGTAATATGTTGCTTTTTTATTTTAAATTCTAAAACACAGGAAAGACACTAAAAAGCTTCAAAATAAGTTCCTGCAGAAATTGTACTGTGCCCACCTCAATCCAAAAAGCTCCCAAGTAATTTGTAAATATCCCTTTTTCACCAAAAACATAAGCACTATTCAATAATAACTGGAAGCCTGTATCTCCCACTCCTCTTCACCCATTTTGCTTTTCCCCCAACACCCTTCCCTCTGGTAACCATCAGTTTGTTCTCTGTACTTATAGGTCTGATTCTGCTTTTTTGTTTGTTTATTCATTTGCTTTATTTTTTAGATTCCACATATGAGTGAAATCGTATGGTATTTGTCATCTCTGACTTATTTCATTTAGCATAATACCCTCTAGGTCCACATATGTTGTTGCAAATGGCAAGATCTCTAATGGCTGTGTAATATTCATATATGTGTGTAAGTGACACACACACACTTTATCCATTCATCTATTGATGGACACTTGGTTTGCTTCCATATTTTGGCTATTGTAAATAATACTGCAGTAAACATAGTAGTGCATATATCTTTTGAATTAGTGTTTTGTTTTCTTTGGAATTATTGTATCATATGTTATTTCTATTTTTAATTTTTTGAGGAACTTGATACTGTTTTCCACAGTGGCTGCACCAATTGACATTCCAACCAACAGTGCACAAGAGTTTCCTTTTTCCCACATCCTTGCCAACACATGTTATTTTGTCTTTTCAGTTTTATCCATTTTGACAGGTATAAGGTGATATCTCATTTAAAAAGTACAGCATAGAGAATATAGGCAATGATATTGCAGTAGCATTGTATGGTGACAGATGGTAGCTACACCTGTGGTGAACAAAACATAATGTATAGAGATGTTGAATCACCATGTTGTACACCTGAAACTAATGTAACATTGTTTGTCAACTGTACTCACATAAGTTAAAAAAATAAAAGTGCTGTGTAAGGATATGAGTAGAGGAGATGTGACAGATAAATATAATTATAAAACAAGGCCAACTGTAATAAATAAACAAAAAAGGTATGGCTTCAAAGGGTATGGGACAAATCTATGAGAAGATGGTACTTTTAAAGTGTGAAATTTATAGCATATGAATTATATCTCAATGAATCTATTAATAATACATTAAAATTGTATTAAAAATATAATTAAAAATTGTTGGACAGCAATCCCACTTTTGGGTATATATCCAAAATAATTGAAATCAGGATCTCGAAGAGATCTCTGCACTCCTATGTTCATTGCAGCAGTATTCATAGTAGCCAAGCTAGGGAGATAACCCACATGTCCATCAACAGATGAATGAATAAAGAATATGTGGTATATTCAGACAACAGAATATTATTCTGCCTTAAAAAAGAAGGAAGTTCTGTCATATGTGATAACAGATAAACCTGGAAGATATTATGCTAAGTGATATAAACCAGAAGGACAAATGATTCCACTTATATGAGGTATCTAAACAAACTCATAGAAGCAGAGAATAGAATAGTGGTTGGCAGGAATCGGGGGAAGGGGAAATAATGGGGAGTTTAATCAGTATAAAGTTTCAGTTATGCAAGATGAATAAGTTATAGAGATCTGTTGTGCAATTTTGTGCCTATAGTTAACAATACTGTATTGTGCACTTAAAAATTTATTGAAATAGATCTCATGTTACGTGTTCTTAAAGCAACAACAAGAACAAAGAGACCCAAGAAAACTTTTGGAGGTGATGGACTTGTCTATTTTGACTGCAGTGATGATTTCATGAATGTATGCATGTGTCCAAACTCATCAAGTTGTATACATTAAATATATGCAATTGTATGTCAATTATAACTCAGTAAAGCTGTTAAAATGCATATTTGGAAAAGTAAAACAAAAACCAAAAAACAAAAAAACCCTCAAAAAACAGAAAACAAAAACACAGATACCATGCCGCAGTGTTACAGACTGAATTGTCTCCCCCAAATTCATATGTTGAAGTCCTAACCCTAAAGGCAACTGCGTTTGGAGATAGGGTATGTAAGGAGGTATTTAGGGCTATCTGAGGTCATAAGGGTGGAGCTCTGGGGAAAGCTCAATAGGACTGGTGTTTTTATAAGAAGCAGAAGAGATACCACAAGTGCCACACACAGAGAAAAGGCTGTGTTAAGACACAGTAAGAAGGTGGGTGTCTGCAGGTCAAGGAGAGAGGCCTTACCAGAAACCAACGCAGCCAGCACCTTGATCTTAGATTTCTAACCCTCAGAACTGTGAAAAAATAAATTTCTGTTGTTTACATCACCCAGTCTGTAACATCCTATTATTGCAGTCCTAGGAGACTAATACTCAATTTCACTTCTCAGTGTATAGTCAATGGATAATGTATGCACATATTTCAAGACATGTTCAAAAATATTCATGATAGCTTTATTCAAAATAGACCCAAACCAGAAACATCTCAAATATCTAGTGTTAAGTGTACAATTCAGTGAGTTTAACATAGACACACAGGTGTGTAATCCACACCTTTATCACAATATAGATCATTTCGGCCACACTGGGAAAGTCCCTACATGTGCTTTTCTGGTTAATGCTTCACACTCATAAAACCTCACTTTTTAATTTTTTTCACTACAGATTACTTTTAGCTGTTGTAGATCATAATATAAATGAAATAATTAAAACATGGAGACCAGAAATACTTAGTTTGCCAGAAAAAAAAGGCTACTAGTGTTTAAGTAATAGTTTTACTAAAAAATCCAATATTTTGATCAAAGATAGTCTATAAATACTTAATTGTACAAATCTAAACAGATATAAAATTAATACTTTTCCATAGTTATTTTCATGCTTCAGGGCACATCCTTACCTGTGTAGGTATTTATCATGGATTATCATATAAATCTTAGACATGACTCCACAATTCACTTTGGATGAAAATAATGCATCATTCAAACATGAAGCAGTGATTTACAGCAGAGAATACAAAGTATTTGGAGTCGATTATTTATTCTATTTAATATTCACCTGCATGTGTGTGGTTAATACTTTCTGTGTTTCTAAATGTTCATTTGGGACAACTACGGATGTCCATAATATCTAAACTCAGAGTATTTTAATCATGTATCTTGAATATACATTGATATATCAATGGATTTACTGTGGTGCTTACAAAATTAGAAGAAAAATGATGCAGTACTTGAGTGCACTTTTTTTCCCAGCTCAGTTACTTTTTACAAGGTATGCTTTCAGTGCTTTAAAGGGCTTACCTTTAAATTTAACCAGTGTTCATCTAAATAAGTAATCCTAATAATAAATACTAATAAAATTGCAAATTTAGAAATAATAAATACAATAAAAATACAAGAAAAGAATGATCCTAGCAGCTGCTGCCCTTCAGCCTTTGCCTCAGAAGAAAAGCATATGGAGTAGATCTAAACTTAACCCATAGCTTGAATGTAAGTCCAGATGAAACTCATCCTGATGCAGAGCTGTGTAGTTAATCCCATCCTGATCAGCTGAATCGCAGTCAATCTGCTGACCCATGAATATGATATTTTGAGTCTAGTGGTTATGCAGCAGGAACTAACATGATATTACACCTAGTTAACCATCAGTTATCAAGTGGGAGATATGGAAGTGAAATAGAACATGATCCCTTCCTTTCAAATATTTATAATCTCTTGGAGAGTGAAATGGAAAATACAGGAAACTGTGGTGAGGAAAACCAAGGTTATTGATAACCCCAGGTTATTGATGAGCCCAACATTAGTTGGGTGAGGATAGAGATGTTTATTTGGTGGGCCAAAATTCGCTAGTAAAATTTCTTGGAAAACTAAATAGGTAGGCTGTCCTAGTTATATATGCTTCATAACTAAACACCCTAAAACTTGGTTGCTCAAAACTACAGTTTATTACCTTTGATAGTTGTATTTGTTAATGTGGCCCAGCTGAAACAGTTCTCATTTGTGTCGCTCATGTGGTGGTAATTGGATATCAGCTGGGGCTGTCATCATCTGAAGGCTTAAAATTGCTGGATGCACGAAAGGCATTGTAGGTACTCGATGCTGCTTCTAAGCTGGGACTTCAGTTGTGCTGTCCACTGTAGCTCCTCTACATGGTCTCTTTGTGTGGGTTGGGCATCTCACAGCATGGTGTGGTAGGGTTCTGAGAGGAAGTGTATCAAGAGCAAACATTTCAAGAGACCCAGGCAGATACTGCAAAGCTTTCTGTGACCTAACCTCAGAGCTTCCAGAATTACCACATTCTTCTCATCAAGCAAGTCACTAAGATCAGCCAGATTCAAGGTAAAGGGATATAGATTCTAACTCTTCATGTGGGAAGCAGCACGTTACAAACAGGAGGGGAGAAATTAAAGTTGGCTATCTTTGGAACCTATTTACCACAGAACTTTATTTGATTTAATTTGGATAAACAGCTTTATCTCTAGAGTGTCTATGTAATTTGTCATCCACACCACTACATGTTTAAGTGTAAAATGAACACTAAATATGAATACATTGGAACTTCTCATAAGAACTGGGATCTCTATCAGTATTGCTTACTAAGCTGTTACGCGTCAGCTTTAACTCATCCTTCTATATTCTGCTTTGTAGCACTGGGACTGTGATTCTGCAAACCCCATTTCTCCTTCGCCTGCTGGATCCCTCTTAAGCTCTGCCACTAGAAGGCAGTTGAGGGAGGCCCAAAGGCAGCTGGAGGAAGAAGAAAGTTGCCCCTTACTGTTCCCATTAATGTTGTCTCAGTATAGGCAATAGGTTTCAGTTCCCAAGTTTGATTTATCCACATTCCCCAAACCAACCTCAGCTCACTCCCTCAGATTTATCAACATCGGCAAATAACACCTCCTTTTCAGAGATATGAGAAGCCTATAAGCTCTAGGTTCTAATAACCCCAACCTTTTCCCTTTGTTCTCTCTGCTCTGGGGTTGTGAGCTGCTGTAGTAAGTCCTTCAGTGCCTGTTTAACCAATTCCTTACATAACATTCACTGGCAAAAAAAAGTGTGTGATTTCTGTTTTCCTATTTTTCTGAACTTGGTTGATACCACTGTCTTATATACCTAACTTCTTTACTGACTTGAATAGATCATATTAATCCAGAAGTTTTCTAAATAATCAGAGTGATATTGGCTATATACTAGGCACTAATCGTTAAAAGAGAAAAACCCAGTTCTAGGAACATTTATAGATTGCTTGGAGTGAACTTGGAATCACTGAAAAACTGCGTGACAAGGGTTGGGTTCAAGTAAATAAATTCTGTTACTGTTGTAATATAATTCATTTAGTTACTATTAGATATCGAAAAATGTCCCTAGCAATATAGTTTATGATATGTACGCTTCTTTAATATACAGCAAACTGATTATATTATAAAGCAGCATTCACTGCTTAATATGTAAGCAAACATGGCACTATGCTATAGTGTGTATATGAATCATTTTTGTTCTTCTCTTACCTTATTCACATATGGTAAGGGATATTTAACACAGTGTATTGATGTGTAATCTATAAGAGAATCAGAATGCATCAGTGCAAATCCCAAGAATAGCAAGCAGATATAAAATTGGTACATAGGCTTTAGGAATTTATATTCCACACGGAATCTCTTAGTAGATAATTTCAGTTATTCAGACCCACACATGTCTAAGCAATGGATGTATTCTCCTGTAAAGTTAATTATTTATAGAGAACCAACGCAAAATATAGGTGGAACTTTTGGTGTTACCAATTAAGAAACGCCTAAAAAATTTAATTTGTGTATATACTTTTTGAAAAACATTAGATATGCAGCACCTTTTTTATTCTTTTAAAATTTTTAGTAGTACACCTATTTTGCCTAGTGCAAAACCCATGAACTGTAATGGTAGAAATTTTCGTCTCTGTTTTTATTTTGACGTTAGCTTTTGTTTTTGTTTTGTTTTGTTTTCTCTCTTCTCAGTAGAACAAGAAAACATGCTGACCCAGGTGACTGCATGATTCCTTTTGTCAGGCCACTTAGAGGTCATGCCATCTCTCTCTCTGCTTTGATGGAGCTAGTAGCACTGCAGATACACAGCAGACATGTGTTTTGATGGTTCTTTTATGAAAAGTGCTATGCATCTTTGATATTTTATTTTTATTTTATTTTTTTAAAGATTTTATTTATTCATTTGAGACACAGAGATAGAGAGAGCATGAGCAGTGGGAGAGGCAGAGGGAGAGGGAGAAGCAGCCTCCCCACTGAGCCAAGAGCTGGATGTGGGGCTCGATCCCAGGACCCTGGGATCATGACCTGAGCCGAAGGCAGACGCTTAACCATCTGAGCCACCCAGGTGCCCCAGATTTGTTTATTTAAAAGCATTTTAAATTGATATTGTCAGAGGTCTTGCTGTTAGAGTCTGCTACTTAATTATGCTATGGTAGCAGGACCTACCTATATTCTATAACAGATTATGTCAGCAGGAGACATAGCAGCTTAATTTTAATAAAATAGAATCTAATGATTTTGCTTTTTCAGTCAGCAGGTGGGGGGTTCCCTATAGATACACAAACCTGTGTCTGCAAAGATGCAGGTGATTTGTCACTCTATGGCTATAAACCTTTGGGAATATGAGCACAGATTTGAGGGATACAAATAATATAGAGGGATAGAAAAAGGTATCTTAGGCAAAGAAAAGAAAGTATATGTTTCAAAGGAGGGAGAAATAAAATGTCTAAGAAAGGAAGTTCAGCATTTGGAAGCTGGTTATTTAAAAAAAGTCCATGTTTGCATGCCCTATTTCTTTATTGTTGTTATTTGAGATGGATCATTTTCATGTGTGCCTTTTTAATGTGGGTTGATGATAAATGAGAGCAAAGTAGCTGAAATTGAAAAATGTTTTTATCATACTTTAGTAAAATAATATTAGAGATGACATTTTCTGGCTAATATTTACCATCTATGTCTTACATGATTATGACAATCAAAGGACCACAATATATTTACCACTCAACCCTAATTAAAAACCTGTATTTATTCTTTAGTAATTCAGAAAACTTTCAGAATCTTGTAGGTTGGTAAGGTTCTCCAGAATGAGTCAGGGGCATCTGGTGGCTCAGTTGGTTGAGTGTCTGACTCTTGATTTTAGCTCAGGTCATGATCTCAGAGTCATGAGATGGAGCCCTGCCTTGAGCCACCCCTCCCACCTCAAGCTCTGCACTCAGAGGGGAGTCTGCTTGAGAGTCTCTCCCTGTCGCTCTGCCCCTACCCCTGCACATGCCCTCTCTCTCTCTCTCTCTCTCTCTCTCTCTCTCAAATCTTTTTTTTTTAAAGATTTATTAATTCATTTGAGAGAGCGAGAATGAGAGAGAGTACATGAGAGGGGGCAGGGTCAGAGGGAGAAGCAGGCTCCTCGCTGAGCAGGGAGCCCGATGTGGGACTCGATCCCGGGACTCCAGGATCATGACCTGAGCTGAAGGCAGTTGCTTAACCAACTGAGCCACCCAGGCGCCCTCAAATAAATCTTAAAAAAAAAAAGAAAAAAGAAAGAATGACTCCTCGGTCAGAGTAAAGGTTAGAAAGAGATGGATAACTGAGAGGACAGATTTAGGGTGGCATAAGCCCATCCCTCCAAGATCTGCAGCATCCTCACCCAGGAGGTACTCACGAAACATCACTAATCACAGCTTCAGTCTTGGAAAAAAAAGTAACTTAGCAAACTGAGGCCTTCATGAAAACACTGAGAACATATCTACAAAGAATATCTCTTTGTGGGATGCCTGGGTGGCTCAGTCTGTTAGGCGTCTGCCTTCGGCTCAGGTCATGATCCCAGGGATCATGGGATCATGATCCTGGGATCGAGCCCTGCATCGGGCTTCCTGCTCGGCAAGAAGCCTGCTTCTCCCTCTCCCGCTCCCCCTGCTTGTGTTCCCTCTCTCGCTGTCTCTCTGTCAAGTAAATAAATAAAATCTTAAAAAAAAAAAAAAAAGAGTATCTCTTTGTAGGACGAAAGCAATCATTGGTTAATCATTCCCACAAGTGTTTTGTTTGTAATTCCTGTTCAACTGACTCCAGTACGCTATTTCTTTTCTTAGTAACTGGTTGAGCCACATAAACTAAATACTCCAATAACACTAAGAATTCCACTTACTTGGAGAACAGCATTTAAACAACAGGTTTAGTTCAAATTTCCCTTCTTACTGGAACCTTGTTTGTGGTCTTTGAAATGTACATAACCACATACATTCTTCCTCCTTTCCTCTTCTCTACACCACACACAACATTTTTGTCACATGTGGTATTCTTTATACTTATCCTGTTGTTTTCCATCACAACCTATTTTCTTAAACTATATAGTGGAGATTCTATTGCTTCTTCCTTTGGTCCTACTTTTGTATTATTAAGTACATGTAGAAATGGTGATAATGTAAAATAAAGCTCTAATTTGGGGGATTTTTTTTTTTTTTTTTTTTTTTTACCATTTGTTACTACATTTGGGAGAAGTGTCTGATTTTATCTAAGATTAGGTAACTCTAGAATTACATTACGTTTAAGCACTGTCTCTCTGTGGAAAAGAATAAATGATATTGAAAGAAAGTAAATGAATTTCAGCTTTGCTTTTAGGGGAATGTTTAGTAAGCACATATTCCAAGTACAATATAAATATCAGCATGTTCTCTCAGTAATTTGAGTAGCTTAAAATGGAAATAAAATGAAATTTTAAGTTATTTTTTCCATCTGTAAGCTTTTGGCCTTTACTGTGTCTCCTCTTCTCCAAAAATATATCAATTTTTAAGAATTATTTTTAAATTGTGACAAAATTTGAGGGTCATTTATCCATATTCTACTAAAATGTGGGGAAATCTGAGAAGAGAACAATAAACGAGAATAGGAGTTAAAGTTACCAGGAGTTAAAATGTAACCAATGAAATGGAATTTCATGTAGAGTGCAATGAAGTCCCATTGCCTTCTGGAAAATTCCAACCCTCTGCAGGTATGCATTTTCATGCTGTGCTGAAGTTAATATTCAGGAGATGGTGTCTGTCCCTTTATCTTTGGTCTTATCACCAGCTTTCTGTACTGTGTAACTTAGGAAAATGTCCCCAGTAATCTAAATTTTGATATATCTCTTCTGGAATACCATTAGTTTCATTATTGTACATCTCACTACATATATGAAAATTCAATGCAAAACAATCAAAAAGAAAAAGACTCCCAGAATTTTAACAAAAAGTCCTCATATGTGATTTTGTCTTTTTTTTTTTTTGGTGGTGGTGGGGATAGGACTACAATATTTAAGTGCATCTGTCAGAATTTGAATTTTAGTGCTGCTTTGTATAATAAAAAATGTTAGAATACAACAAATGATGCACCTGCATTTCTGTATCCAGATAACTGAAAAGAGAAAAGTTGCTTCTCCAATAAGTCAGCTGGTTCAGTGTAATTACATTAAAAGTGCTATCTGGTATAACTATAATAGCCAGTTATATAATTTATAAAGAGCCCTATCATATTTTCAAAAGAAATAATAAAAATTTCACAAAAGTGAAATATACAAAACCCCAAAATTTTACTTAAAATGATAAAACTATCATTTTAAGAGGAGAATCGAATGGAAAGAATATTTGTGGTCGTGGATTATATTTAGTTTTATGTGTCAAATTTGCTAGTCTGTAGTACTTACTTATTCAATCAAATACGTGTTGCTGAGAGGGTATTTTGTAGATGTGGTAAACATCTCCAGTCAGTTGAGTTTAAGTGAAGGATATTTTTCTTGCAAATATAGATGGGCCTCATCTAATCAGTTGAAAAGACTTATGAGCAAAACTGAGGTTTTCCTGAGGAAAAAAGAAATCTCCCTCAAGGTGCAGTATGAACTTCTTGTCTAAGAGTTCAGGATTCCAGCATGCCTTGCGAGTTTTGTAAGCCAATCCTTGAGTTTAAGCACATTCCTTGAAATCATACACATATATGTGTGTGTATCTGTGTGTGTGTGTGTGTGTGTATTTTTATATATGGTACTAGTTCTGTTTATCTGGAGAACCTTGGCTGATTTGATACAGGGATGCTTGGTAGCGTGGAAATGCTAATCTACTCCAGTTAAATTATTCCCGTTAAATGATTCTTAAATATGACTAAATTTGATAGAGGTTTACCTGACAAAAATATTAAAAAAGTGAATATATAAATGGACAGTGGTCAAACTATATATGACAATATATGATCTGTAACTTCTGTAGCAACCGGCCAAGAAAGCCAAACTACAACTCTATAGCAATTAGTCCAGAATGGGCAGGACTTGTTCGGTGATTACCAACTTTGCCCCTGTTTCCAACACAGAACCAACAAGATAGAGCCAAATACTTCCAAAATCAATCACCTAAGATACCCTACTTCTAATTAGCCCACTCCCAGCTTCCCCATATGTAGCAGCCTACAATCAGAACATGCTTGAAGCCTTTTTCCCTCCCTCCCCACCTTTCTCTCTCTTTCTGTGTTTCTCTCTCTCTCCCCTCCTCCTCTCCAACTCCACCTCTCTCAAGCTTTCCCACTCCTCTGCCAGCCTTTGAGTTTCTGCCAAATCTAATTCATGGTAGTTGACTCCCTTGATAATAGCAAACTCTGGATAAATTGCCTCTGTTTATTCTCATTTTGGTGTCCTTTGTTTATTTTCACAGTTTTCCTGGAGGTTCTATGGAGTTTGCACTGCCCATTGCTGTGGTTTCCAGTCTTCAACCAGGTATGATATTCAGAGGCCTCTTATGCCTTGTTGCTCATGGCCTGTGGAGATCCTGCCTTAGTGCTAAGTCAGCACCAGGTCAAAACTCTACTCTCTTTGCATTGAATTCCTCAGCTATTTATTCTCAGTTTGGTACTCAGGTTTTATTAGTTTCCATGGTAGAAACAGGCAATTTTTTTTGTCATCCTTTTTTGTTCTTTTGTGCTTCTATTTTTGTATCATGCTGCCTAACAAGAGTTGCTTATAATAAGAAGGAGAATCACAGGTTGAATCTCAAATGAAAACGAGGTGTAGGCCTTATAAGCCTATTATTGGAACTAGCCTTACAAGACTAGTGAATTTGTGGTTCTTATCAAACATGCATCTATTTGAACAAACTTTGCTGTGGGTCAGCAATAAAACTGGATGAGTTTATCCTTACACCTTAAATTTTTGTCCTGAGACCAGTGAGAATGCCCTCTCTAGTTTTCCATTTGTTGCAGGGGTGCAATTGTCAGGTCTGTGTTCAGAGGTGGCCTGCCCATCAGATTGGAAGCCCAAGATGTAAAGTATACAAGTATTGCTTTAGAGTTACCATTGTTACCTTTCATGGGGTAGTCGAAATCTAAATCCTATGCTCTTCTAGGAAAAGTCTCTTGATTCTTATGTTCTTTATACTCTCCTTACAATCCTAATTTTTCAGTCTCTACAAATGGTGTAATGTCAACAAAAGTGATTTGTGAGAAATGTTTAATTTGAACAAAATTGTTTATTTGAGAGGCTCCTTAGAAAAGAAAGTGAGTAAGATTTCTCAGGGCTGATGGACAGCATTATTTATTAGTATATAGGATTCTCCAAACAAAATTCTGATTCAAAAATTGCTTCATTAGAAATAATCCTTGGCTAAGGAATAATTTAAAAACTTACTTAAGCAAAAATGAACTAGACTCATTTTCCTAGTAAATCTTCCTCCCAAAATTAAGTTGTATTAGATTGTAACTCAAAATATAGGATGAATACCCATGAGTCTATACTAATATAAATAAATGATTGAATAAATAATTGAAGGGAACAGACTAATATTTTTATTCAGTTTAATTCCAATTATTTTATGTAGAAACTCCATCCACAAAGAGGTGGAACATGATTCCACAACCCTTAAATTTGGGCTGTGCTTAGTGACTTGCTTCCAAAGAGTACAGTATGGAAAGGGGGAAGAAAAGATTAACTTTACAGTGGAAAAACCTGTTAAACACTACCCTAGCCAGGTGATCAAGGTCAACATGAACAGTGATGAATCACATGCTAGAATGTTCCATTGATATGATGAAAATAACATCTTATCTCTGTGGTCTTCCTCCCTCAAAAATGTAACCCCAGTCTAATCATGAGAAAAGATAGTCAGCAAAACCCTATTGAGGGACAATCTATAAAGTATTTGACCAGTACTCCTTAAAACTGTCAAGGTCATCAAAAACAAAAATAGTCTGGGAAATTGTCACAGTCAAGAGGAGTTTCTGGAGGTTTGACAAATAAAAGTAACATAATATCCTGGATGGGGTACTTTAATAGAAAATAGACATTAGTAAAAATAAGGAAATATGAATAAATTATGGATTTTTACTTAATAATAATATATCAGTATTGATCCTTTGGTTGTGACAAATATCCCATACTAACGTAAGATGTTAACAATGGGCAAACTGGGTAGGGAGTATATGGGAACTCTGTACTCTCTCCTCAACTTTTCTATCAATCTAAAAATATTCTAAGATAAAAATGTTAGTCTAAAGCAGTTTGAGTATTTTTTTGTGAATTTTTTTTTAAATCAAACATTTAAAAATGTTTCATATAACCCACAGGGTAACTCAAGCCTGATTCCCTTTGCAAGGCATGGGAGTTATATAGACTTTGAAAGACTATATAATTTAAACTAGAGTCAAACTTATATTTGCATATTTGCCCATGGGACTCTAAAAAATATTTATTTATAAGAATAAATATATTTTGGGTTTATTTAAATTCAGCTATTTCCATGGTATTGTCTATGGATTACCTATGTTTATTGATCTTTCAATGAAAATGGTCAAATTTACAAGAAGATTAAAATCATAGCTTTAGCTAGGTGAAATACTGCTGTTTGGTGAAATGGAAATGAAATTTTTATTTTTAAAATATTATGTCCATTTTATTCCCACTTTTCCTTATAGGGAGCTTTAAAAAGTAGTTTGAGGTTCTTTAGTCATGAGAATGAGATTAAGAGCATTTATCACATAGCTGCATCAGATTTACCTGTAATTCCTAGGTCCTTGGTAAATCTTTCACAGGAATTGGATGACTCTTGACATCTAAAACAATGAGTTAAGATTTGAAACATTTGGAATGTTAGTAATCTGTGAAAGCTATAGTTGGGTTAATGCTTACCTGCTTTTAATATTAAAAAAATAGATGGTAATCACATAAACTTCATAACTGAATTCTAATATAACACACTAGGTTGAAATTAAATAAGGTAAGTATTGAGAACCCCAATATCTCATAATGAGTTCTCTTTAACCAATGATGACATTACGTTAATTTTTAGGGTATTATTACAATGCTATGAAAAAAACAATTTCCAGAATCCAACTTTAGGTAGTTATAATAGCACAGAAACTGGATCTTTATTCATAGACTGCATTTAGACTATGTTTATTGTAGTCAATATAAAGTATGATGTAATATTGTTCCTTGCCTTCAAGAAGCTTATTGTGGGAGAACGGAGCAAAGTTAAAAGAGCCATACAAAAACTTTTATGACAGATCTCTGATAAGGGAAACACTGGGTCCCAGGGAAGTACCTAAGAAGAATTGTTAACTCAGGTTGAGTTAGGAATTGAGATAGGATTTGGTTCCTAGGAAATGCAATGCCTGAGCCCAATCTAAAAGACCAATCAGAGTTTTCTTTACAGATAGAACATATATAAAAACTGAGGCAGAACAGAACACTTCTTGGCAAAAATTGCAGTGGTTCATTGTGCTCAGGGCAATTGTTAGAGTTGAGGCTAAAGAGGCAAGTGGCAATCAAATTTAACCAAGTCAGTAACAATGTACAAGTAATTTGTGGAAACTCACTTCATATTCATTATTAGTATAATGCGAACAGGTAGTTTATAATTTCATAATATTATGAAAATCTGTGTCATTGCTTAAATAGGAAATATTGATAACTTCAAAATAATCGTTAATTTGGATGTAATTTTTTTATTCAAATATAATTAATATACAGTGTTATATCCAAATATATAATATATATTATATAACGATTCAACAATTCTATATATTACTCTGCTCATCATGATAAATGTACTCTTAATCCCCTTCACCTATTTCACCCATCCCCCTATCCACCTACCTCTGGTAACCATTAGTGTGTTCTGCACATTTAAGAGTCTGTTTTTTTGTTTGTTCTTTTATCTCTTTTTTTCTTTGCTTATTTGTTTTGTTTCCTAAATTCTACATGAGTAAAACCATATGGCATTTGTCTTTCTCTGACTGACTTATTTCGCTTAGCATCATACACTCTAGATCCATCCGTGTTGTTGTAAATGACAAGATTTCATTCTTTTTTATGACTGAGTAATATTCCATTGTACGTGTGTGACATCTTCTTTATCCATTCTTCTGTGGATAGACAATTTATTTCTCATTTGAGTATGGTTGACACACAATGTTACCTTAGTTTCAAGTGTATAACATAGTGATTCAATAACTTTATACTTTATGCTATACTCACCACAAGTGTAGCTACCCTCTGTCACCATTCAACTATTACAATGCCATTGACTATATTCCCTATTCTGTAACTTTAATTCCTGTGGCTTATTCATGACATAACTGGGGGTGGGGTGGGCAAAATGAGTGAAGGGCAGTAGGAAATACAGGTTTCCAGTTATGGAGATAATTTCTTAATACATGCCATTGGTCATAATTTTTCAGCACCTGGAGTCCTGGTTGTGAAGGAGGGGAGAAGAGCGTAATTGAGTTCTTTTATCTCATCTAGAGGATTCCAGTAAATTAATGGAATTGAGGGATGATCCCTACTGCTATGTAAGCTAAAGATAGAAAGTATAGTTTAGGGGCCCCTGGGTGGCTCAGTCAGTTAAGCTTCCAGCTCTTGGTTTCGGCTCAGGTCATGATCTCATGGCGGTGCTCCTGAGCCCTGTCCTGGGCTCTGTACTCAGCAGAGAGTCTGGTTGAAGATTCTCCCCCGCAGTCCCTCCCTGTGCGCGCGCGCTCTCCCTCTCTCTCTCTCCCAAGTAAATAAATAATTTTTTTTTTTTTTAAGTAGTACAGCTTACTTGAATTGCAGGTATCCTTTAGGGAAAATTTTGGTAAAAATATTTGGTAAACTTCCCCCAGCTGCTGATTTGACTTCTGAAACTTAGTAGGACTGTCGTGTATTAATCTGCCACCAGAAGTATTGAAATAATGTTCTTCAAAGCACAGCTGGTATAGGGGTGCCTGGGTGGCCAGTCCAGGTCATGATCTCAGGGTCCTAGGATCGAGCCACACGTTGATATTGCTAGAGTGCATATTATGGGAAAGATCATACAGTATTATGGGAAAGCTCTAGTATTTTAGTAAACTTCCAAGATTGTGAAACTTCCTTAGAGGTTGTTTGAGTCAAGGACATACCACTGATAACAGATTATTTTGTTTGCTTGTTTTTATGTTTATTTTTGTTTTGTTTTGTTTCATAAGTAAAATTTTCTATAAATGATGCATGATGAAAATGAGTCTCTTGTCCCTGCATTTCTGCTAATTACAGTTTTCAGGTTTAATTTGAAATAAATGTTAAGATGTGCTTCATAAAGATTAATTTATTTTTAATGAGACTTGGAAAAATGCTAATGGCTTTTAATCCTTGAACAAAATGATGGTTCAGGCTAGCAAATTGAATAAAGTAGGCAAAATATTCATTTTCAAATCTGAACTATTTATTTTGAATTATTACTTTGATTAAATAAATGTTTCTATACTCCCATTTATTTTATATTATATTTATGTGGTCTTAAAAATAATTTATATGAGCTATTTCCATGGATAATCCAAATACGAGTGAGCACTGATACCAAAATAAATTGTAAAAGTGAATTGGAAAATAGAGTATAGAAGAATTTATTCATTATTCTTTTAGTTTTATTTTTTTTTTAAGATTTTATTTATTTATTTGACAGAAAGACACAGTGAGAGAGGGAACACAAGCAGGGGGAATGGGAGA
>NC_058411.1:56240492-56242992 GCF_002201575.2 Neomonachus schauinslandi | reverse complement strand
GTCCATTGTTTACCTTTTTAAAGAATCAACTATTAGTTTGGTTAATCTTTTCTATTGTTCTTCTGTTCTCTATTTTTATTTCTGCTCTAATCTTTAGTATTTCCTTTTTTCTGCTAACTTTGGGCCCAGTTTATTCATCTCGTCTCTTCTCTTTTCTCTTCTCTCTCTCTCTTTCTTTTCCAGTTCCTTAAGGCATTGAGTTAGGTTGTTTATTTATTTGAGATCGTTCTTGCTTCTTGGTGTAGGCATATATTGCTATGAATTCCCACTTAGAACTCTTTTTTTCTGTAACCCATAAATTCTGGTATGTTTCCATTTTCTTGTGGCTCAAGAAACTTCTTTATTTTCCCTTTATTTATTTATTTATTTGGATCTATTGGTTGCTCAGGAGAGTGTTGTTTAATTTCCAAGTGTTTGTAAATTTTTCAATTTTTCTTTTGTTCCTGGTTTTTAGTTTCATGCTTTATGGGCAGAGATAACTCTTGGTATGATTTCAATCTTCTTGAATTTGGTAAGACTTGTTTTGTGGACTAATATATGGTCTGCATGCTTAAGAAGATTATGTATTCTGCTTTTGTTGGATAGAATGTTCTGTATATGTCTGTTGGGTCCATTTGGTTCATTGTGTTGTTCAAATCTACTGTTTCCTTATTGATTCTCTGTCTGGATAACCTATCCATTGTTGACAGTGGGATATTAAAGTCCCTAACTAGTATTGTATTGTAGTTTATTTCTACTTTTAGCTCTGTTACTTTTTGCTTTATACATGAAGGTGCTACAATGGTGGTGGGTACATAATTATTTATAATAATTATATCTTCTTGATGGATTGGCCTGTTTATTATCATATGATGAGCTTGTCTCCTTTTGTCTTTAGTTTAAAGTTTATTTTATCTAAGTAAAGCTTTCCCTGCTTTTTCATTTTTTTGATTACCAGCGCTTGAAATGTCTTTTTCCATTCCTTCACTTTCAGTCTATTTGTGTCTTTAAAGGTAATAAGTTTCTTCTAGGAAGATATTGTTGGATATTGTCCATTTAGCCATTTTATGTCTTTTGATTGTAGAATTTATTCTGTTTATCTTTAAAGGAATTATTAATGGGTAAGAACTTACTATTGCCATTTTGTTAATTGATGTTGGTTATTTTGTAAATCCATTATTCTTTGTTTCCTATCTTGCTGTCCTTTTCTGTGTTTTGATGTCTTTTGGCATCAGTATATTTTGATTTCTTTATTGTGTTCTTTGGTGTAAATACATACTATAAGATTTTTCCTGGGGTTGTCATCATGCTTACATGAAATATCTTAAACTTTTAACACCCTATTTTAAACTGATAAAAACTTAACTTCAGTAAAATTTGTATACTTCACACTTTTACTTCTTCTTCCCCCACATTTTCAGTTATTGCTGTTACAATTTACATGTTTTTTAAAAATATTGTGTAACAAATAACAGATTATTGTATTTATGGTTATTTTTGCTATGTTCCCTAGTTTTTAACTTTTAAACTAGAGTTGTGAGCTATTCACCACTATTACCATATTGCAGTTTCTATGACTATATATTTACCATTACCAGTGAGATTTATGCTACCTTTTTGTGTTTTTTTAAGATTTTATTTATTTATTTATTTATTTATTTATTTATTTATTTATTTGAGAGAGAGAGAGGGAGAGAGAGAGAAAGAGAGAGAAAGAAAGAGAGTTGGGGGGGGGTTAGAGGCAGAAGGAGAGGGAGAGAGAATCTCAAGTGGACTCTGCGTTGAGCCCAGAGCCTGATGTGGGGCCTGATCCCACAACCCTGAGATCATGACCTGAGCCAAAATCAAGAGTTGGATGCTTCACTGACTGAGCCGCCCAGGCGCCCCTACCTTTTTGTGTTTTTATGGTGTTAGTCAGTGTTCTTTTACCTCCACTCAAATATCTCTCTTTAGCATTTCTTAAAAGGCAGGTCTGGTGCTAACAAACTCACTCCGCTTTTTTGGGAAAGTCCTTCCTCCTCTTTTATTTCTGAAGGAGAGCTTTGCCACATAATTCTTGGTTGACAGTTCTTTTCAATATTTTGAGTATGTCTTTCCATTCTCTCTAGGGCTAAAAAGTTTCTATTGAGAAATCTGCCCAAAATCTTATGTGGTATGTAACTTCTCTCTTTTCTCTTGCTGCTCTTAAAATTCTTTCTTTGCCTTTGACTTTTGACAATTTAATTATAATGTGTCTCCATGTAGCCCTATTTGGTTTAACCTATTTTAGGCCCTTTAGGCCTCATGGATCTGGATGTCCATCTCCCCAAGTTTGGGATATTTTCAGCCATTATTACTTTAAATATACATTCTATCCTTTTCTCTTCTTCTAGAATTCACACATTGTAATTTTTTTTCTTGTGTCCCACAAATCCTGTCAGCTTTCTTTTTTTTTCTTTTTTCTTTTTTTCTCTCCTCTCTCCTCCTCTCCCTCCTCTCCCTCCTCTCCCTCCTCTCCCTCCTCTCCCTCCTCTCCCTCCTC
>NC_058411.1:56211851-56240392 GCF_002201575.2 Neomonachus schauinslandi | reverse complement strand
CTCCCTCCCCTCTCCCTCCCCTCTCCCTCCCCTCTCCCTCCCCTCTCTCTCCTCCTTTCTTTTTCTTTTTCTTTTTCTTTTTCTTTCTCTCTCTCTCTCTCTCTCCTTCCTTCCTTCCTCCCTCCCTCCCTCCCTCCCTCCCTCCCTCCCTCCCTCCCTCTCTGATGGTAGTTTTCAGTGTCCTATTTTCCATGGTTCTGATTCTTTCTTCTCTATGGTTGAGTTTGCTTTTGAAACTCTATTGAATTCTTCAGTTTAGTTAGTGTATTTTTCAACTCTGTGATTCTGTTTGTTTTTGATGGTTGCTATTTCCGTGTCAAACTTCTTCTTTTGTTCATGTGTTGTTTTCCAAATTTTGTTTAATTACCTAGCTGTATGTGTGTTCTTATAGTTCACTAAACATCCTTAAGAGTATTATTCTGAAATCTTTGACAGTTCATAGATCTCAGTGTCTTTAAGGTCAGTAATTGGAGTTTGATTCTCTTTTGGTACTCTCCACAGTGGGTTGGGCTAGGACTCAGCACCTTGCCTGGCCATGAGCAACCCAGGCTCTAGGGCTGGCAAAACTCATTTGAGGGCCTGAATCAGGCAGATCTGTACCCCACCAGAATTCCCTGGTCAGAGTATACTACCAACTTTGTTCTGCACATGAGCAAAGCCACTGGTTGGGATTACTACTTGGGCACTGCAGGCATGAACTCGGTCTGTCAAGATCTGTGTGCTGGTTGTTGTAAACCCTCCTCTACTTATTCATCACACTCAGATTCCCAGTGGCTGGGCCCCAAATATTCCCCTGCAATCCCTGTGGTGCGAGGTCAGAGTAAGGGATCCCACAAAGAGACCCCCAATACTGGTGAGGCTGGTGAGGCCCCTGAGTTTCCTTTTCCCACTGGAGAAACCAGAGGTAGACGTCTCCATGTGGTGCTACACTGTTGGGGGCAAAGGAGGGGGGGGGGACAATGTAGTCAAGTTGTAGCCACTTTTCTTCCCCTTCTAATGAAGACTCTCTTGGTCTCTGTGGTGCAAGGAATTGCTTCTGTCTCACTTTTGTGTTCTAGGATTCTCTCAGTGGTGTCTTGTTTTTGAATAGATGTTCTTTTTGTGAGGGGGTGTGAAGTTAGGAATAACATACCACCATCTTGGTGACATCACTTCTGCCAATTTTTTAGTTGAGATTTTTAACTGAATTTACAATAATCATTAAGTCTATTATCATATTTTTTAGAAAAAAAATGTCCAAAGTTTTGATTCCAATGAAAAGATAAATTCATGAAATTATCTAGACAGATCAGTTATTTGAAGCATCAGATGAAATTTGTATATAACTTTCATCATTTATTCATTTATGAATTTTTCTGCTGTTTTGAAAAACTCCTGTGTGTCTCTTCTACTCTCAATACTCATCTCACTGAATACTTCATTTCTGACACATCTGATCCCCAAATATACATAGGAGAGTTTCCCCACACCAAGTAATTCTGCCATACCAGATGGGTGTCCTACAGTTTAACTCAACTCTGACACTATCATCCTGGAGATAGCATCAGATCCCACAGCTTAAGGGCTCAGTCCCACAGGAGGCACCCCCACCCCCCCGTGGCCACCACCACCACTTCAGATGCTAGTCACAAGTCCAGGTTGTTACCTGTGCTTCTGACTTACAAGCTACAAATGCTCTCATTCCTATGACACAATTCCTCAGTTTTCAGTCATTTGCTAGAGCACCTCACAGAACTTAGGAAAACATTTTACTTACTAGACATTAGCTTGTCATAAAATGATACAAGTCAGGAACAGCTAGATGGGAGAGATGTGTATGGCAAAGTATGGGGAAAGGGTATGTAGCTTCTGTGCTCTCTCTGAAACGTCACCTACCCAGAACCACCATCTGTTTACCGGTGAGGCAGCTTTCTGAAACCCTTTGGTTAGGGTTTTTAAAGGAGGCCTTGTTACATAAGCATGATTGGTCAAATTATTGGCCATTGGTGATTAACTTAACCTTCAGTCCTTCTTCCCTCCCTGGAGGCTGGAGAGTGGGTATGAAAAATCCAACCCTTTAATCACATATTTGGTTTCTCTGTCAACCAGTTTCCCATCCTTAGAACTTTCCAGAAGTTACCTTATTAACATAAACTCAGGTGAGGTTGAAAGGGGCTTGAAGATTCTCCTTTTGCCTTTATTGCTCTGGAACTATTTTAAGAGCCACAGATAAAAACCAAATATTATAATAAAAGATGCTTCTCTCATCCTTATCATTTAGGAAATTATAATGGTTTTAGGAGCTCTGGCAAGGAGTTGGAGGTAGAGACCAAATATATATTTCTTATTGTCACAATCTGGTTCCCTTGGTCTTAGAACATAAGTAACCACCATGATATGGGGAATAGTAAGTTGTAGGAACCAAGGCCTATGATGGAGAGCCCCAGCAGAAATTCCAGCCAACTGCTGGCATCAGCCTGCCAGCCATGGAAGTATACCATCTTGAAAACTGAGGGTTCCCAATCAGTTTCCCCCAGCTCCCATGGAGCAAAGATAAACTGCTCATACTGAACCTTGCACAAATTGCAGACTTGTGAGCAAAATAAATGAATGTTAATGTTTTAAGCCATTAAGTTTGGCAGTAGTATGTTACACAGTAATAGGTAAATGTTGTAATTGAAGTAATATAGGACAGAGTGATGAAAGTCCTGGCTTGTCCAGACCTATGCTCACAGGCATTGTAATTATGCATTATTAGTTTTTGGAGGAAGAACTAATAGCAAATTTAGACTAAAAAACTTGAGCTTTACAATTTATTTTTCATAAATTTTTTGAAGATTAAAAAACTGCACTTCATATATTGTTATATGCACTATTCTGTTAAGGTAGATCTAAACTGATCATTAGCATCAAGATTCTGGGTCTCAGACTGAGCAAAAACAGTTAGGCATAACCTTTATTGAGTTCTAGGGATTTGTATTTAATGCATTAATATGTATCTATAACTATCTTATTTTATTGAACACATGGGTAGGAATATCCACTTCGGAGACTTATAAAAGATAATTTAATTTTTATATATTTGTTTAAATTTTTATGTACCCCTTTAATGTTTAAAACTGTGAGCTGTCTTTATTTCAGAGTTTGAGTAAAAATTATATCTTAATTTGTGACTTAAGGAAAAAATATTTTAACAGCAAAAAATAAAAGTATTTTATCTGCGTATTTGAAAACTCAAAATAACATGTGTTCCAGTGTTATATAGTAAATCTAAAGTGAGAGTACACTTTCTAGAGCGATATAGGGCTACACATTCTAGTTCCAGTTAAGTTTGGTAGTCTGTATGAAAGTAGAATATTCTAAACAGGGGTATTCGTTTTCTACCCTTTTCAAGTTGGATAATTTTTTGGTTATATCCCTTCTAGTCTTAAGTAACACATATTTATTTAATATAATTGCCGTGATTCTTTGAATAATACTATATATACTTACTTTCCCTCAACCTGTGCCTATGACAATCTTTGTGAAAGAGACATGACTTTTTGATGAATTTACTTCCTTCTGTTATTATGTAATTTCTAAACAGGAACGCCAATGTATAATAAAACTTTTAACAATGGAAGATATACATATCTTCTGATTTTGTGACAACATGAAAAGTTGCATGTTTTCATCTTTCTTTAAAATTCAGTGAAATGTGTCCACAAAACTTCAGATATGTCTCATTTTCTGTGAACAATTTGTTTTGGTTCATTTCCTTTTGCAATTACATTAACATTTAATAAAATACAGATTATAAAGAAGTACTCAAAATGGTAATTTTCAAAAAGATTGTGTCTATGAGGTGGAACAAATACCAAAGGTAAGAAAATGGATTCTAATGAATACTTTAAGATATATGGTAAAGAGTAAGTCATTTAATGGATTTCTTTTATATAAATTAAATTCTGTTCTTAATATCTTCTTTGGGGTATTTTATGATCATTTATTAATTATTTTAGATGTTTATCAGTGTACTGTTAAATGGAATGGAAGGTTTTATTACAAAGAAATGACATCAGGTAACTCTTCAATAAAAATGTTCTCAGTACAACAATTAATGGAAAAAATCAGGACTATCAATGTCCTTTGAGAAGATAATGATTCATTTGAGTCATTTGATTCATAGTAGTTAAATAGAGCTCTTTTTCTGAGAAGTCAGATGCATTCTTGATACACTATTTCAATTTGGTTATTTTAGCTCTTGAGTTCAAATAATACAAATTTATTTAGCTTTATTATTTCTTTTATTGTTTAGAATAATTATGAGGCCTATCAACTTTCTTATGGATATCTCTGAGCCCTTAATCAGTAACTACTGGGCAATTCTGAAATAGTATGTACTTTATTTGATGATAAAACTATTAGGAAGGGCGCCTGGGTGGCTCAGTTGGTTAAGCGACTGCCTTCGGCTCAGGTCCTGATCCTGGAGTCCCTGGATCGAGTCCCGCATCGGGCTCCCTGCTCGGCAGGGAGTCTGCTTCTCCCTCTGACCCTCCCCCCTCTCATGTGCTCTCTGTCTCTCTCATTCTCTCTGTCTCAAATAAATAAATAAAATCTTTAAAAAAAAAAAACTATTAGGAAGTAGAAAATATTAAATCCTTAGAGAAGCCTGACTGTTCTACCAGTTGAGTGGTCTGGGTCTGTCCTCTTGGATTCCACAAACCATGGAGCACTCATGTATTTCCTATAAATTTATTTTATATTCCCATAAACTTATCCTACTCTAAAGAATAAGTTAAAAATCAGTAAGTTAAAGTAGTCCAATAGTCGAATTTTAACCTGTATATAGCAAATTAAACAACCATCTATTTCAAATATACAATTTGTACAAGTTTCTCAAGGTTTTTTTTCAACTATATTTTTGTGATCTGAGTCACATCAGCTTGAAGAGATGGGATATCATTAGCAAAAAGTGAAGCAACAGATGAACTGCAACTAAGTCCTAGGCTATCCTAGTTATTGTCTTGGTCATTGTGCAGTATTTCTTTGACCAGGAAGAGTATGAGAGGCAGATGATTATCAAGGTTGAAATCCCTTCTCCCAGAATATGCTTGAGATCTAATAAGAATACAGTGAAAGAATCTGTCTTTCCATTTCCCATGTGTACTTCCCTCATGTCATTTTATTTTTCTGTAAAATATATTTCTCTTCTCTAGACTCAATGGCTGTAACACGATCCCAGTTATATATATACCAACCTGTTATTTGCAATTCAAATTTCTGGGGATGAGCTAGAGTAATTAATTAGCCTGCTTTTTTTTTAAGTCTTATGTAAGATAGAGTACTATGCTTATTCCAAAAATATCTGGAAATCTGAACTAACTCCTGGCCATGGTACATAGAGTGAACTAGGTCATAATTTATATAATCTATTTAAAGTTCAAAATTCTCCTGTCAAGCAGGACCAGCTCATTTGCATTACTTAGGGATGAGTAGATAAAAGTTTATACTTCGTTCAAATGGTTAAACAGCATTATTTGACTGGGTGACCTGTGGAATATAAAGGACTCCTATGAAAATTTTTCTGAGTTCTTCTGAAATGAAAATTTCAGTAGTTCATAATCCTGAGGTGAAATTCATTCTACAAGACTAAAAAAGGTCCAGCGAAATTGCATCTAGGAGTTAACTGGACCTTCAAAGCTTGCCTATGTTTTTCTTTTATTTATTTTTTCTTTCCTATTATACTATTACTTTACATTTATTGTAGTCCTGTGTGAGTCCTTTCAATAATCTGAGTTTGTAATCATTGTAGATCCAAATACCCGTTACAATAAACTATAGTCAGATTATAATGTTATATAAAAATAAAGAACATGACTGGACCTACTGTTAACATACTGTCAGAGCAGAAAAAATGAGCACTTTTCCTAAAGATGGGAGGAAGCTTAGAGGGGTCAAAAATAAATAGACATCTATAAAATGACATAATATGAAGCTCCAGACCCTCATTATTTGAAATATCAAATAAATAACAAGAGACTGACTAAAATAACTTTATAGGATCTTTGGAAAATTGTAAAAAATCTATAGCAACAAAGGTGACACCTAATCAGATAAAAACCACATTCAAAATTGTAGGATACTTTGTGATGTTTTTACTTGCTCTTAACCCCATCCCCTTCTGAGTGTGGTGTGGGGTGATTGGGTGGAAGTGGCCCAATTCCTAGTTCCCTCCCTTGGGCTGGAAAAACCAGAGTAAAAATATTTTTACCACATTCTGGCTTGTCTGTAGGCTGCCTGAGGGACTAGTATCTGTCTTACCTGACTTGGGAGATGAAATAGAAATGGCAGCCATGTTTGGATTTCAGGCTAGAAGCCACAGAAGGCAATGGTAGGCACTGTGGTGTGTGTATGTGAGACCCACAGATGCCTGAAGGCAAGAGATTATGGGCAGAGGGTACAATAGAAGGCTTTAGGCCTTGAGAAGACCAGTATAGGCCAATATAGAGGCTGAAGTGAAGCTCTCTGGATAAAAAAGATAATAAAAATAATCCCTCCCTCCACCCCCCAAAAAAGGCAGAAGGAGAGAAAAGAAGATGTAAGCCATGTGACACAAAAGAATATAGCTAGTGATCTTATGGATTTGTTCATCAAAAACATTAGTTAATGAAAGTAAAAATACAATATCTAATTAAAAGATAAACATAGTCAAATGGGATAGAAAATGTAAACCAGCCATATGCTTTTTAGCAGATATAAATAAAAAGATGGTAAAAAGATATGCCTTATAATAGCTAATAAAAAGAAAGTTTGTGTAGATATATAGTGATGTCAGAAAAAAAGTTAAAAAAAAAAAAGGTAGTTTTTTTGTTTGTTTTTTTGAGAGAGAGAATGAGAGGGCAGAGGGAGAGGGAGAAGCAGGCTCCCTACTGAGCATGGAGCCCAATGTGGGGCTCAATCCCAGGACTTGGGGACCAGGACCTGGGCCAAAGGCAGATGCTTAACTGACTGAGCCACCCAGGTGCCCTGGAAAAGGTAGATTTTGTGGGAAAAATAATTACTAGAGAAAAAAGAAATGTTAAAAATATTCACTGCATTAATAAGGTGAAACAAAACTAAATTTTATGTAATAACATAGCTCCAATACACACAAACCAAAAATTGTATGCAGGAAGCAAATTGATAAATTAATTAGGTTGGGGTGATTTTAGCATCTGTTACTCAGAAAGGTATAAGAAGCAACAATTTGAATTTCAAACTTGACCTAATGACATTTATTATTATACTCAACAGCAGGAGAATATATTTTTTTTTTCATTCACATGTCATACTTGTAAATAAAATGACTGCTTGGCACTTCAAAAAGAGTCTCAACATATTAGTAAGGAATGGACTAAAGAGAATCTTATGAGTACACAGTGAAGTTAAGCTGAATATTGAAAACAAAAGATCTTTTTAGGTTTTGAAAAGGAAACACTCTTCTAAATATCATGAGACTTAAGAGATCACAATGGAACTTAAAAAATATTTTGAAATAAATTATAAAATACAATGTCTCAAAACTTCTGTGATGAATCTAAGCTATGCTTTAAAGAGAATTTAAAGCTTTAAATGCATGCATTAGAGAAAAGGAGAAAGAAAAAGCCATTTAAATGAATTAACATTGGCCTCAAAAAAAGATACGCAAATTCAACCTAATGAAAGAAGGAAGAAATTAAAATCAAGAGCAGACATTAATGATATAAAAGAAAATAATACCAAAAAAAAAATTTTAAAAGTTACTTCTTTAAAAAGGCATAAAGTTACCTGAACAAAGAAAATTGATAAGACAAAGGAGAAAAAAACACTCAATGGGATAAAAAGGGAATTGATTTAGAAAATAAAATGGCCTAAATTTCTATTATAAATAAATTTATATTAGTACATTTGAAAATTTAGATGAAATGGGCACATTTCTAGATAAATGATGTCAGAATGAAAAACAAAATCTGAATACAAAGAAAATTTGGAGATATTACAGAAATTGAATAATTAAAAACCTTCCACAAAGAAACTTTAGGCCCAAATGTCATCAATGACCCATTTCAAATATTGAAGGAATAAATAATGCCAAACACAGAAACTCTTCCAGAAAATATGACATGAGAAAGCACTGTCTAATTTATTAAATTATTAAATTTTAGAAGACCAATATAACAAAACCTGAAAGGGCAATAAAAAATGGATAGGGTTAAAGGGCAATCTCAGTTCTGAATATAAATGCCAAGATTCTGAACAAAATAATGTCGATTCAAATGTGGCAGTGTATAAAAAGTATAACTACACACACACATACACACACACATAGGTAATACGTCACAACCAAGTTAGAGTTTTGCAGGAAAAGAAGTTTGCTTCAAAATTTAAAAATACATCTAAACAAAGTAACAAAATTGAGAAATCTTCCAAATAACTATTGCAATAGATGCAGAAAAGCATTTAATAAATTTAACATATAATCATGATTTAAGCCACTAATTACATAGGAATTAGAAAATCCTTTATCTGATTAAGGATATCTGTAAAGTGTCAATAGAAAACATCTTCCTTAATGAGAAATATTCAAAGATGAGTATACTTACTATTAACACTACTATTCATCACACTGCAAATTGTAATTAAGGTGAGACCAGAAAAACAGATTTTAAAAATTAAAGTACCCCCCCCAAAAATATGAGATGATTTTATGTAAAAATGTTAAAGGAATATGCAGTCAAATTATTAAGATTATTAAGTGATTTTTAGTATGTTTTCTAGATTCAGTTAAATGTAAAAATATTTTGTGTTTGTATGTACATATTTTAATAATGAAATAAAAAATAAGGTTACCATTTGCAACATCATCAAACCCACAGAATTCCAACTAATAATCTAAACAATATGTGCAATATCTCTACACAGCCACTATCAACTGTGTTTCATTAAAAAAATTAAAAGACAACTAAATGTGGGAAGATACTTGTTCATGGATTGGGAAATTCAACATTGTAAAGCTATCAATTCTTACCAAAGTGATTCATTTTGGTAGCAAACAAAATCTCAATAGGATGTGTGTTTGTATGTTCCTGTGTGTGTGTGCGCGAGTGCATGTGCATATGTGTGTATGTTTGTGTATGTGTATTTCTAAATGGCCAAGATGTTTCTAAAATTTTATGGAGCTACAGAAAGCCAAGAAAAGAATAGCTATGGCACTTTTGAAGAAGATAGAAACATTTTGAGGACTTGATTATCAAGCTTTATTTTAAAGATTTATTATAAAGCTAAATTAAGGTAACTTTTTATAATACAAGAATACACACCTATAAGTGTGGAACTAGTTAGACAATCCAGAAACAGAGCCTTGCATATGTGGAAATTGATTTAAAACAAACATGTCACATAGATCAACTTTGTATTACAAACTATGCTGGGCCAATCAGATATCCATATGCAAACTTATGAAATCTGACCACTTTCTATCACACAGAAAAAAACCGCAACTAGATACAAAACACAAAATACCATTTTAGAAGTTGCAAAATGAGAATATGTTAAGATATGGGGCTCTGGAAAATTTTGCTTTCTTTGTTAAAGTTAATTGACTACGTTAAAATTAAAAACTTCTGTTCATTTGAAAAATGATTAAGTGAATGAAAATGAAAGGAACAGAGAAGTTTTTGTATAGAATAGGTAATAGGTTTTTTTCTTGAATATATAAAAAATCTCCACAAGACAATAAGAAACAAAAATACAAAGGAAAAATGGGCAATAGATATAAAAAGGTGTTTCACAAAATAATATATTAAATATCTAATAAAATAGGAAGAGATTTATTAGTAACTATAGTAATATTCATTAAAATCATTATGATAGGCCACAAAACATCCATCAAAATGACTAAAATTAAATATACACTATAGCTCCTTGTCATATTGAAAATATAAAGAAATGGGAATCTTTTCATACTCCTGATAGTAAATTGTCATAGATGCTGTGAAAACTGGCTTATCTGTTGAAGTTGAATGTATAAATTCTCTGACACAACAATTGCCCTCATATCTATATACCCAATATAAATCCATGTTTACGTGTATAAGAAGACATACAAAAATATTCACAGGCACATTATTTATAATAGTCCTGTATTAGTTTGCTAGGGCTGTCACAACAAGTACCACAAAGTGAATGGTATAAGCAGCAGAAAATTGCTGTCTCCCAGTTCTGAAAGTTAAAAGTCCAATATCAAGGTGTTGGCAGTTTTGCGCCCTTCTGAGGCTAGGAGAAGGAATCTTTTCTAGATCTCTTGCCTGGCTTATGGTAGTTTTCTGGCAATCTTTGGCAATTTTTAGCTTGTACAAGTACCACCCAGATTGCTGCCTTCATCTTTACATTCTCCCTGTGTGTGTGTTTCCAAATTTCCAATTTTTATAGATACCATTTATGTTGGATTAGAAACTAGCTTAATGACTATTTTAACTTGACTACCTCTGTAAAGACCTTGTCTCCAGTAAGGTCATTTTCTGATGTACCAGGGATTAGGACTTCAACATGGATTTTGGGGGGACACATTGCAACCCATAAGAAGTCCTAAACCAGAAACATTACAAATGTTCAACAAATATTAGAATGATGAATAAATTTAATACAGTGGAATAACAAAGAACAATTAAAATTGATAAAATAGCACTCTATGTAGCAATTATATGTCATAAACATATTAAACAAAAGACAGGCACAAAAATATACATACTTAATAAATATTGCAGGATAAGTTTCCAAAAAATCAGAGAAAGTTAAAATATAGTCTTAGAAATCAGCATAGCAATTAATCTTGGAATGTGGCTAGAGATGGTGATTGATAAGACTAGGAGGCAGCTTCTGGGGGCTATCGATGTTCTATTAATTGTTTGGGTGATTGTTATATGGGTGTGCTTGTGATAATTGAGTTGTATATTTTTTTAATATCGTTACGTATGTGTGTCGTGCTTCATTAAACATTAAGAACTCTTGATAGGTAGATAGGTGGATAGATAAGTAGATAGATAATATGTATGTATTTTATGATTATAGGACATAGGTCTAGGCATATACACACCAAACTGTTATATTTATTTAAGAAAGTAGATTTGGAGAAGTTAACTAAAGAGATACTATTAACTTCTTTTATCTCTTTCTGTCCTTTAACTTTCTATAGAAAATATGCTTACTTTCAAATTTAAAAAATTAGAAAATGTTACAGAAAAAAAAGCAATATGACAATGCATTAAGAAGAGGTCAGTGGCTTTTAAGGTCACATTTAGAGGATAGGAAAATCTTTGAGAATTTGCCTTCATTCAGTCAACCTCTTGTACCATACATGTAGAACTCACAAATACTGTGTTAGGTATGGATGCATTTTCTTGCCATAGAAGAATATTAATGAAACTCCATGAATAGCTGAAAAGTTCCTAATATATTGGACTCTTAGTAACATGAATATGAAAGTGAAACATTTTAAAATGGTATACTCAAAGAATAATTCAAAATAACTTAAAATAAGTCTTCTCATCTTAAACTTCATAATTTGAGAAAAAGAGCTTAAAACATTTTCCAGTCATTATAAATTGCAGTTCACATTTCTCAGATAATTATGAGTTTATTGGAAATTATCTATTTGAAATCTCTCCAGTAATTCTAAGATATTTAAGAAGAACCTACATTTAAGTTTTGAAGTGACAAGACTGATTCAAACTTACTGTACTTTTCAATTTTAATGGAATATGTTCATATGTAACTTTGCACATTAAATGCCAGATTATTTTGCTATATATTTAGTATCATCCAAGCTTAAGAAGACATTTTGTAAATATTAAAAATTTGAAAGGAGGAGACCCTTGTGGTACTTCCTTTCCTTTCCTTATCTACAGCATGCTTTAAGAATTCATGCTTTTTAAATTATTATTTAAATTCCATTTAGTTAACATCCAGTGTAATATTAGTTTCAGGGATACAATGTAAGGATTCAATGCTTCCATACAACACTTGGTGCTCATCACAAGTGCCCTCCTTAATCCCATCACCTATTTTGCCCATCCCCCTACCCACCTCCCCTCTAGTAACCATTAGTTCTCTATAGTTGAGTTTCTTTCTAGGTTTGCCTCTCTCTTTTTTCCCCCTTTGCTTGTTTGTTTTGTTTCTTAAATCCACATATGAGTGAAATCATATGGTATTTGTCATTCTCTGACTGATTTTGCTTAGCATAATACTCTTTAGCTCTACCCATGTGGTTACGAATGGCAAGATTTCATTCTTTTTTATGGCTGAGAAATATTCCTTTATATATATTCCATATATATGTGTGTGTGTATGTATATGTATGTATATATGTATATATGTGTGTATATATATACATATATATCAGAAAACAAGGCCAATAATGAAATCTCAGCAAATAAAAGAATATTCTTAGAAAACAAGTTGTGTATACACACACACACACCTCTTTATCCATTTATCAATCGATGGGGGCTGTTTTCCATAATTTTGCTATTATAGATAATGCTGCTATAAACATCAGGGTATATGTATCCCTTTGAATGAATATTTTTGTATTCTTTGGATAAATACCTAGTAGTGCAATTGCTGTCATAGGGTAGTTCTATTTTTAACTTTTTGAGGAATCTCCATACTGTTTTCCACAGTGGCTGCACCAGTTTCATTTCCACCAACAATGCAATAGGGTTCACCTTTCTCCACGTCCTCACCAACACCTGTTGTTTCTTGTTGATTTTAGCCAAGAATTCTTGGTTTTGACTCTCTAATTTGTATTCATAGGTTAGTTAAGAAGAAGAAATGAGATAGCTTTACTGATAAAAATGATAGCACCTTCTTTCTGCCTAGTTAAACTGCATTAGCCAGAGAGGCCAAGGCCAGGGTTTCCTAAACTGAATGAACAAGAGACCTTAGAGAATAAGAAGCACACTAAAATATTCCCTGGGTCTAGAGTACTAACTAATGGCAAAATCACCCTGAATCTTTAACCAAAGACTGGGACTCTTTCCCCCTTTCTCTTACTTTTTTGTAATTTGCTTTCAATCAACAATGTCATTGTGAGCATATAGCAAAATATTGTGCATATTAATGAATCACTTACTAATTATTTAAATCTCAGACATTTTAAGGGGGGCTAAGTAATTTAGGTGGTAGCTATGATTTTATTAACTAAATGAACAATATATTTCATCACTATGAGCAACATTTGCTTCTATTTCCATTTGATGCATTTAAATGGAAATATAAATAATTACCTTTAGATGTCAAGACTCCTGATGAGATTAAAAAAATTAATAAAAACTCTAAATAAATATGTATTTTTAGTAAGCATTGTGCTAGGCAATACTGTAAGTATGAATAATATATAAATCCTGGTACCACAAATTAAAAACAAAATTGATTTACTCTTATATTAGGTGATGAGTACTTTAGCCAGGCTATACACAAAATGCTCTGAAAACACAGGGGAAGACAATTCCACAAGCAAGAACAACAAAAAAAAGAAGAAAAAAAAGAGAGGGCTTTACAAAGATAATGCATGACCTGAGATGTTGAGTAGGGTTATATTTTTAGATATAAATACATTCTGTGTAGAAAACAACATATAATCAACTACGTGAAAATATGAGATCAAAACATAACAAGTATTTTCAACTTGCTGGAGGTTAAATTGAAAAGGATTGATAGAGCAATATCAGTATAGAACATTAGCTTTGGGGCCTCAATATAAAAGATAACATAAAACCTTTATTTTGTAATTATCATGAGAAAAATATAACCAGATCCATATTTAAAAAATATTAGTAGTCTTTAATAGATTAACTGGAAGCAGATAGAATTATTTTGTGGCTTTTATACATATTAAAGCAAACGATAATGAAGTCCTGACCTGGATTATAGAATTGGGACCAGAAGGAGAGGATAACTCAGAGAAGCACTCAGAATGAGAAATCATAGGACCTAAACTGTAATATTTGAGTAATAAAGAAGAGAGAATTGCTTTAAAATAATTCTCAGGTTTCTAGCATTATGTTTCTCTTAAATGAGTCATTAAGCAAGGCAAATTTGAGGAGTAATTATTGAACTTAAGAGTAAGAAACACAGTAAACGAAGTGATAGAAATATGATTTGTTACATCAGTGTATATATGGCAATTTAAACCATGAAATAGAATTCAATTAACCTGAATTGCAACTTATATTCATAAAAGAAAAGGGAGAAATTCACAATGTAATACTAAAAATAAGAGAAGTCCAATGATGAAATCGCAGCATAAAAATAATATTCTCAGAAAACAAGTTGCTTTTCAATGGCTTCTTGGTGTTAATTCTCTCAGAAATAGCCAAGAGATTTTACAGCAAAACAGTCAGGTTTCACAAGAAGTCTAATTACTATTCCTTGTGCACTAAAAATATTATACAGAAATGTAGGACATTAAAGGACATAAATTGAAGGACATTATTTGAAGCGATTTATTAATAGGCTTTTGCCTTAAAAATAGTATATCTAAAAATATTCTTGATACTTTATCAAAAATTTATTAATGAAAAATAGTCTACATATTTCCCTTAATTATTTATCATCTGAATTGGAGAATTGCCAAAGATTAATTTTAAATAGTTCAATGACATACAATTTGTACATAATCTTTGATTTAGAGAAAATTAGTAAGAGAGAAGAGTAGGGAGATGTAAGATAAATCTGAATTGAATGGAGCAAGAGCAGTCACCCAGATCTCAGCTATATATTATCATCAGAAAGATTCAGAGGTCAAAAAGTTGTTTCTTTGTACAGAGGCAAGTATAAAGGGTATATTTAGTCGTATCTCAATGTCAGCTTATTCAATAAGGATATTTAATATCACAAAAGTTATTCAATTTAATGCTTTTGGGACAATTATCCTCAGGTGGCTGGGAAATTATATTTAAGTTAATGGCCATTTATTATTTCCAAAATGTCTAAAATTTTTCTTCTGAAGTGTGGATGAAATTTGCTTTCAAGTGATGTTGAAAATTATATACTCTGAAAAATCAAGAAGTAGCTCTGAGATGGATATATGCTCCATAAAGCCCTTATTCAAAAATAAATTTAAATTATTTTCCCATGGCAATTCTTAAAAGTGAAACTCTTGACACTTATTTCTTTAGATCTTTTTAATATGAGGCATATTTTCTAATAATAAAAAGAGAAAGCTTTTATTTTTAATAAAGACAAATTTTCAGGCAAAATATTATATGTGGTTTTGTGTTTTAAAGTGCTGACGTTTTTAGTTCTGCTCATAGGAAAAGGTAAGTATGGTGAAATACAATGCAAAAAAATATCAGTTGGATGCAGTTTCCCACAGATAGAAAATAATCTCCACAGAAAAAACTTTGGTAAAATTCTCACATTAATATTGGACATGACTGTTTTCTTGCATTGCTCTTAAATATCAAAATGGTGTGACTATGGGGTGCCTGGGTGGCTCAGTCGGTTAAGTGTCTGCCTTTGGTTCAGGTCATGATCCTGGGGTCCTGGGATCGAGCTCCGCATTGCAGGGAGCCTGTTTCTCCCTCTCCCTCTACTGCTCACTCTGCTTGTACTCTCTCTCTGCCCAACAAATAAATAAATAAAAATCTTTTTAAAAAAATGGTATGATTAGTAAAGCAAAAAATGTTAAAATCATCTGTAATTTTGCAATTTTTAAAAAATAGTTAAATTTTTTATAAAAGCACAGAACTGATTATCATAACTTCCAAATTCATATTAACTTGGTTAAACCAGATAAGCATTTCTCCAAGTGGAGAATTGAGTTGTCAAGCTTACTATATGTAATTAAAAAAAAAAATTATTGCATGATTAAAAGAAAAAAAAAATGCTACTCCTCATGGTTCAATTTTTCTCCAAACTTTCAAACTTTGAAGAAAGAGTGATAGTTCATACCAGTGTGCTTTATTTACCTTAGAGAAACACATAAAATATTATGTTTTTCATCTTGAAAAGGTATTATGAGAGTGAGAATTCTACAGAAAGTGTACAAAGTCAAGTTCACAGAAAGTTTAATGCTTATAATAGACCCACTCAAGAGACTAATGTACATATTGTGTATTTATCTGTCAGTAATATTTTATGGCTTCTCTCAAATAACATCTGTTCACAAGGCTTCAATGACCTTAGTTCAGATGACACAGCTTTCCAGGTGTTTTCTTCAATAAAATTCCAGTTCGTAAACAGTCACATAAAATCTGAAAAACAAAATAAAATATCTTGGTATTTTAATGTTAAAATTCATCAAAAATTAAACTTACATTACCTAAAACCTAGAGAAGCAGAAGAATGACCTGGTATACAATAACCAACCCATATTTTCCTAGAACAAATCCTATTAAATTAGAATACTAGCTAAATAAATTTAGGAAAACTTTATTTATAGGTCATTGTCATTGTGAAATCTTGGAGAAAAAAAATAATGTGTTTCCTAAGTGTTTTTTACCATAATGAATCCCCTTGCTAATTAGCAGAACAACTTTTGATAAGATCTAGATAATCATTAATTATTATAAGGATCATATATTAATATAAAATCAGTTGTGTATTTTTTAATGTTTTTCATTCTTTGTAATCATTTTAAGAATTGTAGTACAGGTCATGATAATAGTTTACCTGACTGAGGGAATAAAGAGCATATATGATTTTCATAGTCCCTAAGCTCTCACTGAGCTTGCTCTTTTCTCTTTCCCTGTCACATTTTCTGCCACCACTGTCCTTATTCATTGGACTAAAGGCATTTTCACCTCTTTTGTATATCCACACTCAGAAAAGAAAAAACATTCTTTTCAAACTTTTGTTCCCCTTCATATTATTTTCTCTGTTTAAAATTCTTTTTCTATATATCTTCACCTGAGGAGATCTCATTCAGTCTTCAGGGATTATTCCATTCATTGATAATAAACAATGCTGCATAAAATAAATTTTTAAAATATATTCTTCATATTACTGAAGATCTGATACTAAGATATAACACAATGAAAAACTCAAAGAACAATTTCTGCATAAAGTCTGTGATCAGAGAGTTAAGGCAGTTTCTGAGCATTAAAGTTATATATTATATCACATAGGCATATGCCTATATAGCAAAGATTGTGGCCAGAGTCTCTCGGGGTAGAATTCTTTGTCAGGGATCTCAGTTCAATGAGGTAGATTAGATGGACCAATGACTCTAGAGTAGGGGCCGTTATATCTGGACTACGGTTCTCTCCTTGCCAAAATGACATTAAAAATAAAAGGAAGAAGCAATTTTGGAGTAGCAAAGTAAAGACCTTCAAAAATTCACTTCTCAGTAAAAGCCATAAAAACAATGATGATAATTTTCAAAATCAACTTTTTCAGAATTCTGAAATTAACCAAAACCTTGCAAAAAATTTCAAGTGTCTAATCAAGAACAATTACTGAATTTTGGTAAGAACAGCAAGCTTTGTGGCATATTAGCTTGCACCACTCCATTACATCTTACAAAGCCTGCAGTAACCTTGAAAACCAACAGCCTTGCAACAACCTAAATAAATGAAATGACATCCCATGCTCATTTATTAAATGTCTCCATTTGGCTAAAATGGAAATGCTCCCCAATTTGATGTACAGACAACACAATCTCTACAAAGATCCCAGCTGCTTTTTTGCAGTAATTGACAAGCTGATGTCAGATTCATAATGGGAGGCAAGGCATGCAGGATAACCAAAACACTTGAAGAAAAGTTGGAGGACTCCTGTTTCCTGATTTCAAAACTTACTATAAGCTACAGTGGTCAAAACAATGTGTGACTGGTTTCAGGATAGTCATATTGATCAGAGGAATAAAATTGAGAGCCCAGAAATAAATCCTTGCATTTATGGTCATTTGATATGCAAAAGGGTACAAAAATGATTCAATTGTTAAAGAATAGTCTTTTGAACAAATAGTGCAGGGATACATGCATATTCACATGCAAAAGATTTAAATTCTCTTTCCTCACATTATTGCTATGTGAATTACATCTTGATAAAGTTATTATAAAAATAAAAAGTGCTGGGCAGATCTGAGAATACTGATGCAGGAGGAGAAAGAAAGGGAATAATAAAACAAACAAATACCTTCTCTGGGAGGTAATGACCACTGATGTATCCCCTCCCTAGGATCCATACTCTCCCTGGGTGCACATAGTCTACAGGGGCCAAAGGCTCTCAAAGCTTGAACTTGATTTGAGATGAACATTACTTGTAGATCCCCTAGTCCTTAAGGTAAATGCAAATCCTCTTCAGAGGAGAGCATATTCATCCATGCTCATCATGGAGTCTGCTTGAGATTCTCTCTCCCTCTGCCCCTCCTGCTCATACTCTCTCTCTCTCAAATAAATAATTCTTGGAAAAAAAAAAGAAAAAAAACTCTAAAATACAGATAAATTTGGGGTAAAGGTATTAGTGGAGGAAATAAATGGATAAATGGAACTTAATGTTCAAAAGCTTTTATATATTCAAGGAACATATTTATATTCCTATGAATATTCCTTGAATATTTATATATATATTCATTTCAATATTTCATTCATTCAAATATTTCATTCAATATTTCAATTCATTCAATATTTATATATTCAAGTAATATATATGTGTGTATATATATATATTTAAAATATACTTTTTTTCTAAGCATAAAAAAGGTTTAGAATAAATGACCAAATAATTGGCTATGACCAAGTCTCAACAAATTTCAAAGGAATATAATCTATTTTGTTTATTTTTGACCACATAGAATTAAACTAAAAATCTAACCAAAAAGGTAACTCAAAATGTGCATATTTTTCGATATTTTGAAAATATATTATGTAATAACCCATAGGTGAAAAAAGTTGAAATTGAAATGGGAAATTTTTTTAACTGAATGATATAAAACCTACTACATATCAAAACATGGTGCCTGCAGTAAAAGCAGTAATAAGTTTGACATTAATGACTTATAATAAATATATTGAAAAAGAAAAAAGACTGAAAAATCAATGTAATTATCCAGCTCAAGGCTAGTGTAACTATTCTCAATGTTTGGAATCTCAAGATCCCTTTACACTCTAAAATTCTTCTCTCTTTTGTCAGTTATTGAAAGAACAGTTTATACCATCAGAGAGATTTGACCTTATATATAGGGCATTGTAATGGGTTGAATGATGGCCTCCAAGATGATCTTTCCATATTCTAATCCCTGTAACTTGTGGTTATGATCTTATTTGGAAAAAGCATCTTTGCAAATATAATTAAGTTAAGGATCTCCAGATGAGATCATTTTAGACTATCCTGGATGGATGCTAAATCCATTAGCAAAAATCCTTATAAAAGACACAGAGGAGGGACAGGGGAGCAGGAGAAAGGGTCATGTGTCTTTGGAGAAAGGGCAGCCCTACTAAAACCTTGATTTTGTACTTCCTGCGTCAAGAACTGGGGGAGAATAGATTTCTGTTGTTTTAAGACACAAAGTTTGTGGTAATTTGTAACAAGTCCATAGCCCTAGGAAACAACACAAATGTTAAAGGCATTTTGGAATAGCAAGTCTTTCAGTAATGATATAATTGAGACCTATAACTTAATTGGGTGACATCTAAAGGGTTGGGGACTAGATCCATATAATCAACTTTGACATTCTTTGCTGAGTACACTCTGGAGGTTGAATACCTCTAAAATAGGATGAATGAGTTGAGAGATTTTTTTTTTTTTTAAAGATTTTATTTATTTATTTGAGAGAGAGAGAATGAGAGAGAGCACATGAGAGGGGGGAGGGCCAGAGGGAGAAGCAGACTCCCCGCCGAGCAGGGAGCCCGATGCGGGACTCGATCCAGGGACTCCAGGATCATGACCTGAGCCGAAGGCAGTCGCTTAACCAACTGAGCCACCCAGGCGCCCAGTTGAGAGATATTTAAAGAGCTAATAGAACACCAATGAGTTTGCTTTACTTGTAGCTACCAGTCTTCTCTATCTCTGTTGCTCCACATCCACAGTGAAAGGCGTAATCAATCTTTCCTTGTTTAAGTGACAGGTGTTCATATTTGTTACTGTCATTTTCAGAAAATCTAAAGACTGGATTACAAACCAGAGAGTAATTCACATATCAGAATTAGAAGCCAAGCTAATATTGCCTTTATCTGTCAGGAGGAGTTAATGGAGAACAGTGGAGAATATTGTTGGATAGAAAGTACTGATTCCAAATGAAGAGAGTCCTGTATTATTACCCACATGCAAATAGTTTTTCTCCTACACCTCTGCCTATTAGTTTTCATCTTTTTATATGAGCTACTTTCTTCTGCTTATTTATGGTAGTATATCCTATTCTGTTATTCCACCCATCCATTCCTATTGTTTCACTGACCACCTATATATCATTCACTTCCAAATGGGTATCTCTGGCCCTGATCTTCCTCCTAAACTCCAGACATGGATGTACAATTGCCTAGTGACATTTCTGCTTTGTTTTTCTGCAGGCAAATAACTTCAAAGTACAAATCAGTCACTTAAAAATCATCTTAACCTTCTCCTTTACCCTACTTCTCTTTGAGTGAATGGCATTATGAGTATTCCAAGGCAGAATTTTGAATCTAGTCCTGAATTTCTGTCTCTCTTACCATGACATACAAATTTAATTACCGTCTTCTTGAGCTTATCTACTTTATATTTCCTGAATCTTTCCGAGTTGTTTGGCTTGTAATTATCTTTATTATTTTTTTAAGATTGTATTTATTTATTTGAGAGAGAGAGCATGAGAGTGGGGTGAGTGGCAGAGGGAGAAGCAGACTCTCCACTGAGCAGGGAGCCTGATGCGGGGCTCTATCCCAGGACCCTGGGATCGTGACCTGAGCTGAAGGCAGACACTTAACCAACGGAGCCACCCAGGCACCCCAGTCATTATCTTTATTAAAATCCCAATTATCTCCTGCCTGCAACACTTAAGAACTTACTAATTTGTCTCTTTCATTCTTGTCTTATTTCTTGGATTATAGTCTTCACCTGTGGTCAAGGTGATCTTGCTAAAGCATGGACTCCTACATAAACTCCTTCAGTATACATTACCATATCTCATCCCCATTCCTGACTATATCATCACTGTTTGCTCAAGCTAAAGTCAAAATTCCTTGTGAACTGAGTGGCTGATGGACCATTTCCTTAACGTATTTGTTCTCTAAGCCCTTTCTTCTCACATCACACTGAATTGTATGCATTTCTCCAAACTTGCCATGTGTTTTTTCAAGGTTTTTACATTCTTCCCCTCTGCTTAGAATTTTCCCCCCTATTCCCAATGGATGAGACCAAGTCCTGATATATATTTACCCTAGATGTCCCTCGCCCAGAGTGAAGATGTTCCAGATCCTCTGTGGTTGGGTTAGTTGCTTATGCTCAGTGGTCCCAAAGCACCATAACCTTGTGTCTCTCATCTTACTTACCGGCTATTGTTTGTGTCACCTATACTTGATTGTAAATCCTTGAGGGCCTACATGTGTCTTCATCGCTGTTGTAGCCCCGGATTCTGGTGCAAGTTTCCCAAATTCGTATGCTGTCAAGGCCAACTATGTAAAGAAAATGTGTAACTACATTTAGAGGCAGTATGTGTCAAAAGTACAAGATTGTGGTACTGTCAGTTACTGTGTTTTCAGGCCACATTTGGCCCCCCTGCAGTCAATCTGACTGCCAAAATATTCTATATTCTGAATTAGCTCTATACTCAAATTATAAGTAGGTTATCAATGAAAATTCATTAGATTAATTATATAATTTGAAATTCATCCTTAATCAGCTTTTGGCTGAATATTGCTTCAGTATATGAGTCAAGACATAGGTCCTTATCCCCACCCCCACCCCCCACCCTGGGAAGTCATTTTGTTACTTTAGGAAAACCAAAGTTTAGGTGACAAACTAGTGGTGTTAATGTGATACAATGGAGGTATTATAATGGTCACATTCCAATTACAAATAAACAATTTAGAGATAAATTGGAGGCCGTTCTACTTTCTCTATGAGATTTTTGAGATAAATTCAAGGCAATTTCAATTTCTCTGTGAGTAGTATAGATAGATATATTTGAAATATACTTGAAATATTTTGATAGAGCTTATGAAATGTTATAAAAATTTGTACTACTTAGAATTCCTTATAAAGAAAAATGGGTAAGATAAAAATGAAATGCAACACTGATTTATATTTTTCTTAGCAGACTTTGTTATATTAATACATGAATAAATTCTTATATTCTGTCATTCATCTGGACATATTACCCCTATTCAATGGGTAAGTTTTTATTTGAATATAGATAGGTTTGACTTTTGAATATGTAAGCAGAATTATATTTTAAACATAATGAAAATGAAAAATAAAGTTTTCTTGAACATTTTCCGATAAAGAAAATAACTATTCCATGTATTTTTAATATTTCTGTAATTTAAAAATACTGTTTAAAAATCCTGTTGTCAAATAGAGGAGGATATAATATGCCAATAATAAAATGTATAAAATAATTATGTACAAAGATATAATCTTATAGAACATTGTACATTTTGAGTAATATTTTGAACTGTCCATTTTCTTCCCTAACTCGATATATAGAAATAAATCTAATTTGTAAAAATATTTTCCTTCTGGGACAAGAGTCCCACAAATTTCTGCTTACCTAATTGACAACATATAAGTCATCTTTCACCATCTAATTGAGTGAATCATATTGTACTGTAGCAACTGATTTTCTGTATGGTTGTTGCAAACTTAAGAGTTACATGTTCACCTAACTTTGAGAGGGCTTATTTGGAATAATGCTACACTAAAATTAATTTACATCTTATATCATTATGCATATAGTATCAAAGATTTAAACATTCCAAAAGAATAAAAAGTAAAGCCTATAAGAATGAAAATTTTCTCTCCTAAAAAGTAGAAAAAAGAATCTTATATGTATGCTATTCAATTATTACCATGTGTTGGTTTCAAATCCAACTCTGACCTTAATTTCATGCTGTCTGCTTCAGTTCTGCTTTGTACACAGAAGTGATAAAACATCTTCAGTGAGTGGATATATCATGTTTATACGACAGTTGAGTTATTTGGAGTGATTTCATTTGTTAAGAATGCAACAATATGAAACTATCATTCACTTGAAGCACTCTTGGAAACTTGTCTTCTATTGTGATAAATTGTGCCTCTCTGATATAAGCAGAGGTTTTATCCCCTTTAGGATTCCCTTTTTAGTTTACTAATGAGGATATGTATTTAGAGCCATTTCATATAGTGTAAAACTTTTTTTTTCCTTTTACCTGAATTTTATTTTGTTAATGTGAAAATCAGCATTTTCCTGCAAAGCCAATTTACTGAACATTGGGAGGATTCACATTGTTCCTTAATATTAAAGTCACTAGTCTTTGGAAACGAAATCATGGCAAGCTTCAAGTTTATTTGAGCCACATCTAAGTTACTTGAAGCATATAGGATTCCCTTGTAGCAAAAGTTGTTTTCAGTAATTTAAATTTTCTGAACAATCTATTAAAAATAACTCAAATTATAGCTCTATCAATACCCTATCAAGTTATATTTTTAGCAAGAATATATAAATATTAAAAGATGAAAGTTCAAAGGAGGAATTGTTTAGTTTAATGTCTCTGCTGTGATGAGGCAAAATGTTCAGAAAGGAGGAGGCATATCAGGAATGGGTTAGTTATTTTAATGCTACTATCTATCAAGGTCTCAGGGGGTTATTGTTTTTCAACAATTAGAATATTTAAATATCCGATGAATTTTACAGGTTATTGGGAACAAAAGCATTATGGAATTCCTGAAACTATTAAGGACAATAAGAAAATGAAAATTCTGTTAGACTTTTAGAAGAAATTAATATGACACATGGTGGGAAAAATGGAAATTAGTTGGTATACAGAAAATAAATGAATTTTTTTTTTTTTTCTGTAATGGGAGCAATGAAAGCATATTAGTGCTGTCAGGATACAAAGACAACCCTAGTGCATCCATCATGTCATATAGGCCACTTAACAAAGAAACATACAAGCATATCTCATGGTAAATTAAAAGTGGTAATACCTTAAAGGAGCTGAGATGGTGGCATAGGAGGAGGATGCTAGGCTTACTTCATCCCTCAATCATAGCTAGATAATTATCATATCATTCTGAATAACCAAAAAAATTGACCTGAGGACTGGTAGAACAACCTGCAGAACTAGAGGGAGAAAAGAGGCCACATAAGGAAGGGAGTACAGAGATGTGGTTTGAAGGAGAAACAGATTGCAGGTGCTGCTGAGGGGAGGGAGCCCTGGTTGCAGAGAAAGGTAAGAGAGAGTGGAGCACAGGGGAAACACACAAGAACATTTCCCCAAAGCCATTGGCTGGGAAAATGAGTGGAGCTGATTTTCTTGAGATTTTGCAACCAGTGGGGCTCAAAGACTTGAGTGTTAGAGGTCACCAGGCTTGGCGGGGATAGAGACATCAAGGTACTGCCCTACTCTTGTAGAGGGCCAAATTGTGCAATCTGAGGATTGTCTAAGGGGCATGGAGAGAGACAGTTTGTACTTCTTAGAGTACATCTGTGAGAGGTGGCATTACCTCTCTGGGGACAAAAGAACTGGTGGATGCCATTTCACTCCCCTATCCCTCAATATAGGTGCAGAGACACCTGCCATGGGTGACTAACTGGGACACTGGCTGTTTAGCCTGCTTTGCTTCAATTCCCATGCCCCTGAAGTCTGGTGTGATTGCCCTCCTAGGTCAAACCTGCGTCAGTCCCAACATGGTGACACCCTTTCCAAGAAGACCAGCACAAGTCCCTGCCACACCAGCTCCCTAAAGTTTGGAGTTTTAAAAGTTTGCAGGCTTGGGATAGAGTCCAAAGTGCACAGAGCTGCTCAAGGCAGGCAAGCAACCCAGAGACAGACACTGTGAAAACAGTATTCTGAAAAACAGCTAGGACACATGAAGGGAAATTATTCACTCTTCTGAAAGTGCTTCCCTGAGAGCAGTAAGCAAGGACTCCCCTCTCTGGGGACAAAGGAGCTGGTTGGCACAATATCCCTTCCCTGCCCCTCAGCATAAATCAACTTCAGTAAGCAGCACGGTGCCAACACTAGCTGCCTAAACTGCTTATTTACACAAAATCCTGCCCCCCTGCACTCTGCTGGCACTGCTTTCCTTGGGCAAGTGTGCGTAAGGACCATCAGGCCCCCTTCCCCAGACCATCACAAATCCCCACACACAGCACATCTACTGGCCATAGGTTTCTGCACACTTTCAGTTCTAGTGGAAATAGCAAAGTTTTACTTAACAAGCCAGAGCAGAGCACACCTAGTTAAAACTCTCCAGACTCTGGCCAAGGTCCAAACACTGCCCACTACAGGCAAGGAGAACCTCTGTAGACAACTGACCTAACGGATAGAGCAGCCAAAACACAGCAGCAGAGTGCACGCAGCACACACCAGAGACACTTCCTGAAGCCCCAGGCCCTGGACGTTATATGACCTTTTCTTCATAAAGCCATTACTCTCAGAAGCAGTAAACGTAACAGGATTTTCTAACACACAGAAGACAGAGACCAGAGACCTAGACAAAATGCCAAGATGGGGGAATTCATCCCAGTGAGTGAACCCTTTCCTGTCATGGCCAGAGATCTAATCAACACAGATGTAAGTAATACGCCTCATGCAGAATTTAAAGCAACAATCATAAGGATACTCCCTGGGCTTGAGAAAAGCATGGAAGGAATCAGGGAGAACCTTACCACAGAGATAAAAGAGCTAAAAACCGATCAGGCAGAAACGAAAAAATATAATAACTGAGATTCAAAACCAACTAGATGTAAGGACCACAAGGATGAAAGAATTAAAGGACCAAAATTGAAATAGAAGATAGATTTATGGAAAATAAGGAAGCTGAACAAAAGAAAGAATGATTGATTAAGTGAGTAGACCTAGGGAATTCAGTGACTCTATCAAAAGTGATAACATTTGTATCATAGGAGTCCCAGAAGAAGGAGAAAAGGGGGGAAGGAAACAGACATCCAAATCCAGGAGGCACAGAGAACTCCCATCAAAATCAACAAAAGCAGGCCAGCACCAAGATGTACTATAATTAAATTTGCAAAATATAGTGATAAAGAAAAAAATCCTACAAGCAGCAAGACAAAAGAAGGCCCTAACTTACAAGTGAAAACCCATTAGGCTAGCTGGACATTTATCCACAGAAACTTGGCAAGCCAGAAGAGAGTGGCATTATATATTCAACATGCTGAATAGGAAAAATCTGCAGCCAAGAATACTCTATCCAGCAAGGCTATCATTCAGAATAGGAGAGATAGAGAGTATCCCAAACAAACAAAGCCTAAAGGAGTTTGTGATCACTAAACCAGCCCGGACAGACTCTGAGTGGGAAGGAAAGACCAAAAGTGTCAAAAACTAGAAAGGAACAGAGAAAATCTCCAGAAACAAAGACAAAATAAGTAATAAAATGGCACTAAATTCATATTTATCAATAATTACTCTGAATGTAAATGGACTAAATGTTCCAATCAAAAGACATAGGGTGTCAGAATAGATATTTAAAAAAAGATCCAGGTATATGCTGCCTACAAGAGACTCATTTTAGACCTAAAGACACCTGCAGATTGAAAGTGAGGGGATGGAGAACCATTTATCATGCAAATGGACATCAAAAGAAAGACAGAGTAGCCATACTTATATCAGACAAATTAGATTTTAAACCAAAGACTGTAACAGGAGATGAACAAGGGCACTATATTATTATAAAGGGGACTTCCAACACGAAGCTCTAATACTTGTAAATATTTATGCCCCCAACTTGGGAGCATCCAATTATGTCAAACACTTAATAACAAACATAAAGGAACTCACTGGTAATAATACAATAGTAGTAGGGGACTTTAACATCCCACTTAAAGTAATGGACAGATCATCTAAGCAGAAAATCAACAAGGAAAAATGACTTTAAATGACACGGGACCAGATGGTCTTAACAGATATATTCGTAACACTTCATCCTAAAGCAGCAGAATATACATTCTTTTCAAGGGCACATGGGACATTTGCCGGAATAGACCAATACTAGGTCACAAATCAGGCCTCAGTGAGTACAAAAAGATTGAGATGATGCCATGCAGCTTTTCTGACCACAATGTTATGAAACTTGAAGTTAACCATAAGAAAAAATTTGGGAACATCACAAATACATGGAGTTTAAAAAACATGCTGCTAAATAATGAATGGGTTAACCAGGAAATTAAAGAAATAAAAAGAATACATGGAAACAAATGAAAATGAGAACACAATGGTCCAAAACCTTTGGAATGCAGCAAAAATGGTCAAAGAGGGAAGTACATAGCAAAACAGGCCTACCTCAAGAGGAAAAAAAAAAAGCTAGATTACAAAACTTTAGTCATCAAGACTGTATGTACTGGCACAAAAATAGACACACAGATCAATGGAACAGAATAGCAAACCCAGAAATGGACCTGCAACTATATGGTTAACTAATCTTTGACAAAGCAGGAAAGAATATTCAATGGAAAAAAGACAGTCTCTTCAACAAATGGTGTTGGGAAAATAGGACAGCAACATGCAGAAGGATGAAACTGGACCACTTTCTTACTCCATACTCAAAAATAAATTCAAAATGGATGAAAGACTTATATGTAGACAAGAAACCATTAAAAACCTAGAGGAGAACACAGGCAATAACCTTTTTTACCTGGGCTGTAGCAACTTCTTACTAGATATGTCTCCTGAGGCAAGGGGAACAAAAGCAAAAATGAACTATTGGGACTTCATCAGATAAAAAGCTTCTGCAGGGCAAAGGAAACAATCAACAAAGCTAAAAGGCAACCAACAGAATGGGAGAAGATATTTGCAGATGACATATCTGATGAAGGGTTAGTATCTAAAATCTACAAATAACTCATCAAACTCAACACCCAAAACCAAATAAATGCAGTTGGGAAATGGGCAGAAGACACAAATAGGCATTTTTCCAAAGGTGAGAGACAGATGATTAACAGACACATGAAAAGTTGCTCAACATCACTTATCACCAGGGAAATACAAATCAAAACTACAATATCACCTCACACTAGTCAGAAGGGCTAAAATTAACAACACAGGAAGCAACAGGTGTTGGCGAGGATGCAGAGAAAGGGGAGCCCTCTTGCAGTGTTGGTGGGAATGCAAACTGGTTCGGCCACTCTGGAAAAACAGTATAAAGGTTCCTCAAAAAGTTAAAAATAGAACTACCCTACAGTCCAGCAATTGCACTGCTAGGTATTTATCCAAAGGATACAAAAGTGTTGATTTGAAGGGATACATGCGCTCTGATCTTTATAGCAGCATTATCAACAGTAGCCAAATATGGAAAGAGCCCAAATGTCCATCGACTGATGAATGGATAAAGAAGAGGTTGTATGTGTGTATATATATATATATATTGACTAAAGGCATATATATATATACTGACTAAAGGCATATATATATATATATATATAT
>NC_058411.1:56187367-56211841 GCF_002201575.2 Neomonachus schauinslandi | reverse complement strand
ATATATATACTGACTAAAGGCATATATATATATATATACTGACTAAACGCATAAATATATATATACTGACTAAACGCATATATATATATACTGACTAAAGGCATATATATATATATATATATATATATATACACATACATACACAGTGGAATATTACTCAGTGATAAAAAAGAATGAAATCGTGCCATTTACAGTCATGGATGGAGTTAGAGTGTATTATGGTAAGTGAAATAAGTCAGAGAAAGACAAATACCATATTTCACTCATGTGGAATTTAAGAAGCAAAACAGATGAACATATTTAAAAAATGAGAGGGAAACTAGGGAACAGACTCTTAACTATAGAGAACATACTGGGGTCATGGGGGGGGGAGATGAGCAGGGGGATGGGTTAAATGGGTGATGAGTTAAGGAGGGCACTTGCTATGATGAGCACTGGATGTTGTAGTAAGTGAGGAATCACTAAATTCTACCCCTGAAACTAATTATTACACTGTATGTTAACTAACTGAAATTTAAATAAAAGCTTGAAAGAAAAAAATATGTTAATACCTTATATCGTTGTTATAAAGTGGATTCCCCACATTTCCTTTTCCTCACCATCATTTAAATTATTATTTTCTTATAGAAAAGATAATTGTCAATATTAAAATATTCATAATTTTATTCACTAAGGGAAATAATTGCTAGTCTATTAGTACATATGCTTCTACATCTTTGTATGTAAACATAAACATATAAATGTGTGTTATATGTGTATACTAAAAATATGATTATACTCTCATTCTCATTCTCTTTGTAACCTGCTTTTTCACTTAAAAAAGATAAATTATTTTGATTTTAGAATGCATCATGTTAGACTTTGAACTTGAAGTGTCAAGTTTACAAACACTAAAATTTTGTTCATTTTATGAAAAAATATAAAAATATTCATAGAATTGATATCAATTTAGTTTATTATGGAAATAAAATTTTAGATCCTCTTATGAATTTTTTCAAGAATATAACCTGTAACTAGATAAAAGGTAAGATTGAAATACATTTTTCATTGTAAGAATATTTAGAAAATCTATTTCCATAGAAATTCTGATTATATAATACTTTATGTATCTGAAAATTATACTTGATTGATTACATATTCTTTTGACTTTTTTTTTTTAAGATTTTTATCTATTCATGAGAGACAGAGAAAGAGAGAGGCAGAGGAAGAAACAGGCTCCCTGCAGAGCAGGGAGCCCAATGTGGGACTCTATCCCAGGACCCTGGGATCATGACCTGAGCCGAAGGCAGATGCTTAACCGTCTGAGCCACCCAGATGCCCTCTTTTGACTTTTAAAATTTTTATTTCATATATGTAATTTTGCAGTGTTAACAAATACATTTCAAAGGAATATAACATAAATGAGCAAAAAAATATAGAAGGGTAGTTGCCTAGATTGGACCAAGGTGGTAGTTGAAGGAACATGTCTATTTGTTGCACCTTGCTCAGTTCCAAGGTGATTCTGGGACACTGCTTTGGAATACTTTACAGCTATTACACAGAAGCCCTGATAATCCTCCATATTTGATGTTCCAGCTTCCATTGTCCCTTCCTAGCCAGTAGCCTGACCTTGAAGTAGATGTGACATAAAATAAGCCCCCACTCTGGAGCTCTTGCCTGCTTCGTGTCTTCCTGGACTTGTTCATGGACCCATTCCCTTACATTTGCTTGATTCTTTGTTTTCAGATTGGTTCTAGTTCAGAGATCTTGAGTTCACTTTTCAGCTATCTAAAATAATCAGTAACCAGTCAGCCCCATGTATTTCTTCTAAATCTGGCTCCCAAATTTCTAGATTGCTTAAAAGAAGTCAAATTCTAGCATCAGCATCTATTTGTACTTTAAAACACTTGCCCTAGAAATAGCAGAGCAATGTTGTTAACATATTTGTACTGAATAAGGCTTGGAGGAATTAAACTTATATATTCATATTCACATACATATGTGTACACACAGAGCAAAACTGACTAAAGGCATTATTCTCTTATTCAAGATTATTTTTACAAAAGTTTTTTGACTCCAAAGTAAAATTATTTTTTTCAGCTCCCAAATCTTGACATGTCTTCTGTTGTGTTCTGTATTTTCCTACATTGCATTCACTTTCACCTACCATGTTATTTATATATTTACAATATAGAATTATATTTATTTAAATGTAATTCATAATATATACATATATATCCACATAATTTGTATATCTCTCTATATATTTATTATCTATCATCTCTCACTAAAATGTAAGTTTCACGAAAAAAGTGGATTTTTTTCCTTTTGTAGTCTTAGTTCCTAGAGTAGTAACTTAGTTCCTGGGGTAGTAGCTTAGTTCCTAGAGTAACAAAGCATATATACTTAATACGTATTTGTTAAATGAATCAATGGACATATTACTTAATGATTGTTTCTCTGTTAAGATTTTGTTTTGGTTTTTTTATGTTTTGAATGTTCAAGGAGAAAGTAACTTTTGAATTTTGAGTGAATAAAAAAATAGAACTCTTGGCTTGCATATCATTAGTACTGACAAATCAGAAGGAAAGAGATAGTAGGGCAGCTCTGTAATGTCGTAAGAGTGTTTTCAGTCTACGGTATTTGCATACAAGATGAAAAAGAAGAAGGAAGAATTTTTCTATCATTTCTTTAAAGTTAGAAAAGCACACCTCAGAAGGAAAAAAGGTGGGGAAAAAGGGCATAATAGGCAATCACTTCAAAAATCTAAACCCTTAAGACCATTTTCTCTTACCTTTAAAAATACAACACAGACAATTTTAAACCTCTCAAAGTAAGGATATATTAATATGTCCAATATTACTAAAAATATGTTGGTATCAATGCCAAGCCATTCATCCATTGCCAACCATTCAGTTAAATATGGAAAAACTTAGACTAATAGAATATTACACTGGTCACCTAACTAAGCGATTACCCAAGCTTTTACAGCTGTGAAAGAATTTCAATATAAAATGGAACTAGAGGATATAAAATGGTGAATCTCATGCATGTTCCCTCAGGAAGACAAAACTTAAGTACTAAGGCTAATTTCCCACTGAAAACTGATGGTGTTGGAATCTTCTTGGATGATGGGAGGTTGATCAGAGGGATCAACCTTAGGAAGTTTTGCCAGAGGGGTGAATGGGAGATGACCCAGGTGCATTGGTTCCCCCAATTGGGCAAAATGGAAGTTTGTGTGACTGTGCTGATTCTGTCTGTTCAGAAAGTTTTTAAGTCTGGTCTCCATTTGCTTTTTATTTTAACTGACTCTAACTGGACCCTACCCTATTTACATTTCCTGCCTGTAAATATGACCTACCCTAAACCCTCAACAGTCACCTGTACTTTGCTATTTGCTTATCCTGAATTACAATTCCTCTGCTATTCCCAAATAAACTCATTTTTTGAGTGGAGATTCAAGAGAATCAATGATTTTAAAACCTAACTTCTAGAAGCAAGGTAGTTTCATGAACAGTAATAATGTATGCAGGGAAGAAGGATTGTAAGTGTGTTTTAGAATTACTAAAGCTTGCCTCAGTTTACCTCTTTACTTAGGTCAACATAGTCTATAAGGGGAGTCACAGATTCTATTAACCCTTATCAGAATAGCTTGGGGAGTGGAGATAGATGGATACTGTAATGACTTACTTTATCTTGCTTTTATCCTAGCAGATAAAAATAGACCAACATTAGCTATCAAGTTGCACCATTCTTTAATGATAACATTGCTTGAGTGTGAAACTACATTATAAAAGGACTAACACACCTAATAATATATAGGTGCTATATAAGAGTTTTATATACCTGCTTTTCTTCCAGGCATCTCACCAGAGTCAATCTTTCAACTTTTAGTCTCCTTTAGGCATATTATTGTGTAAGCAGCTGTACAATTAGGATTCGAAATTTAAATTCAGCTTTTCAAAATATAGTCAATAATATTTCACCGTTGCACACTTTTAGCAGTTGTGTGTTGCATAATCAGCATGAAATCTAACAAAAGTGTGTACCAGAGAAACTCAAAGACATCTGCCTAACTGCTTTATTGAATGAGCAATTCTGCGGAAGCTTTGCCCATATCACCTGTGGTGGAATAGATGTGGCTACTGTGTGAGGCATATATTTAGGGTTACAGAATACCTGCTAGAAAGAAATTCTAAATGCAGAAAAATATATTTTAGCTTATGAAGGGGCCTCAAGGGAACCAAATCACCTTCTCCTTTTCCACAGTTATAGACTGATAAGAGCATACCATGCAAGACAGATGTAGCTGAATAAGGATTTTATAAGATCTTGAATGAATTATAGTCTTAAAATTTCTTATTTTTTGAAAATATTAAAACTCACTCTTAGGTATAAAACTGAAAGTCATAATAAATATTTTGTGAGGGGTTTATTTTATTTTTTAAAAATTATTAATTCGAGAGAAAGAGAGCAAGCAGGGGGAGGGGCAGCGGGAGGGGAGAGAAATCCTTAGGAAGACTCTGTGCTGAGTGTGGAGCCCCACATGGGGCTTTATCTCATGACCCTGAGATCATGACCCAGCCAAAACCAAGAATCGATGCTTAACTGACTGAGCCACCCATGTGCCCCTATTTCATTTTTATTTTTATTTTTTGTTTAAATGAATCCTTATCAAAAGAGATTTTCAGAGAATTATGGAAAGTGTATTTTGCAGTATTTTGAGTAAAGTTTACACTAGCTCTTTAGTACTCTTATAAAAGGATGAGAAAGTGGAAATGTAAAAATTCTAAAAAAAATACTGAAAATAAGAGTGTAGGAGGATTCTGTCACAGTGGGACACTTCTATTCCATTCTTGGCATATCCAAGGGGAAGGACTTCAGATAGACCACACTGTCTCCCTCTGTGAATCTGGCATGAAGTACATATGAAGGATGTGCTAGTTATTATGAAGGAAAATACACTTAAATTTAGTGGAAAAAAGAAGCCCATATAGCAATTGACATTCATTTCTTCATTAGGATCATTTACCTTGTTACAGCTAAAAAAAGATTTATTCCAATATAATTGGATCTACAGGATAAAGGTAAGGCAATGATCATGAAATTTTAAAAACATTTAAGAATTTCTGTGGAAATATGTGGATGAGACATATTAATTTGCTCAAACTTTATTAACTCTGTAATTTCTTAGAGGGTTACTAACACTTAGATCAAATCTATACACATGACTCTCCATTTATCTTCTAGCCAATCAGTGGTAATGGTGGACATAAATCAACATTAGATATTGATCTTAAATGAAGATTTAATTAAAAATAATTTAAACATAATTCAGTGTATACATTATTTGGTTAAGATTAAATTACTGATTAATCTTGAATTAAATATTCACATTGTTCATATCTCATAATTGACTACACCTCTGAAATTTCAAATATCTTAGCCTTTGTAGTTTTTATAAACCTATATTTCCTCTTTACATGAAGAGCTGACAAAGAGTTTATTAGAAAGATGTGACTAGATGTCTAGCTGTCTAGCAGTCTCTTGTCGTACGTTATTTTTTGCTGGAATTTCCTATAATGGTCCACTTAACTTCCTTGTTGAATTAATTGTTTCTGAAGCCATTTTATTTTTATTTATTTATTTATTTATTTATTTAAGATTTTTATTTATTTATTTGACAGAGACAGAGATAGCCAGAGAGGGAACACAAGCAGGGGGAGTAGAAGAGGGTAAAGCAGGCTCCTGACTGAGCAGGGAGCCCAATGCAGGGCTCAATCCCAGGACCCTGGGATCATGACCTGAGCTGAAGGCAGACACTTAACAACTGAGCCACCCAGGAGCCTTGTGTTGGGTTTACTTCAGGGAGACTTCAGACTCCAGCGGGCAGCTCTAACTTTTTTTTTTCCCCTCTCTCATTCTTTGTTTCCTCCTGTTGTCTCTTGTTTTATGTCCCCCTTAGCAGTGCATACATTCTATCTTCTTTCTCCCCCTCCTTTTTGTCTTCTTAATCCTTCTAGGTGGAAATGATTATGTACTTTTTCTACAGGAATCCAAATCATTTTGAAGGAAAGATCTGCATACCAATTCCCCAGATTACAAATCCTCCATGTTGAAATCCAGAACATGAATTCCCTGAAAGAAGTAGCCAGCTCTTAATCTTTGTATTTTGTGACAAAAAGATATAGTAGGTAGTCACTCAGTAATTTGAACCTAGACCTGTTTTATTTAATACACTGCCTTTGGGGAGAGAAAGGAAAAATGGAGGTGAATAATATTGTGGAAAATAAAATCAACAGAACTTTGGGATTGATAAAATATTAAAGAGTGGAGATTCAAGAGAATCAATGATTTTAAAACCTAACTACTAGAAGCAAGGTAGTTTCATGAACAGTAATAATGTATGTAGGGAGGAAGGATTGTAAGTGTGTTTTAGAATTACTGAAAGCACGTTTAAATGGGAAACATTCAGAAATATTTTGCAGAATAAAACCTATGCAGAGATTAAAAACTAAGGGTGGGTGTGAGTGAAACCATATTGTATAAGGGTCTTAAATACTGATTTTATTCAGTTTTAAAATTGGCTGTGTTATATACAGTTATAAATGCAGTTTCCTCATAGAACTCTGGGAAGAATAGCTTCTCTATTGGTTTGTACACATGGGACATTTGTGGAACAATGATCATGTTATTTCAAATCAAATGTATCACTAAATGACTTTCGAGGTATATTTAATCTTACTCTATTAGAAATAATAAGTCTTTTTTAATTTCTCACAATTATATTTTTAAATTTTAGATCCTTTTTTGGAAATTGTGAAAGGTTATTTATGGTAAAATTCAGTGAAAGAAAGAAAGCATAGGGGAGTCACAGCCTTCATATTTAAAATATATTAAGCACATTCAAATTGTTATTATTGTATGAATAATGTGCATTGATATGTTTTGGTCTTAGTATTTTTCCTCGATTTAGATAGAATATACTTCATTTATCAAACAACAAATAATCTCATCATCCATTTCACTTTATTATTCATAGTAGCTCATGCCTCTGAATATTAAAGAAATCAATACACATATCTGTGGGGAAATAGCAGTTGTGACAATGGTGGCAGAGTCATATTTTGTAAGACTTCAGAATATTAAAAGCAACTTTCAGATTTATTATAGAAACTTAAAAAATTGTTCCTGGTAAATTGGAATCACAATTCTGTTTAGTTAAATTCTATCTGTACCTTTAAGAAATTAGGAAAATCACATTTTAACCTGAATTTTGTTAAATGTTAGCTATCTGGCTATCACTTTTAGAAATCAATTTTGCTTTATTTATTTATATGCAATGCTTCTGGAATATTTACTAACCCTTACCAGTCATCCACATTTATATAGAATATGCAGGATTGGAGATGCTAAATGAGTATGTTCCAAGAACAAAGATTGTATTTCAAAATAATTTTTCATCTATTTTCCCTCGTACCTTATTCAATCTCATCACCCATTCCTGAGTGTTACCTCTTAAATAGATACTATATACTTATAATTCTTACCTATTTCAATCTATGATCTTCTCCAGTTGGTTAATCTAATAGCTTACAAACTCACTTAAACAACTCTGGACCCCTTCTTATATCATCTTGTAGAGGCTGCTTTTAAGTAACAGTCTTAAGCCCCACATTTGGTGGCCTGCACAGGAACATTCTGTCAGCCTGGGATTCTCCCTAGATTCTTCTAGAATTTCCTGGAACTTTCCCTTGGTGGACCAACTCTAGTATCCCTTGGAGAATGGATGACTTCTAACTGAAGTTACTCCTTGGTGAAGATCCAAAGCCCCAGGGGGAACCCGCCAGATCACCCTTGCCCAAAGGGCAAGAGGGAAAAATATGGGGCAGTTCAACCAGATGGGGGCTGGCAGTGTGGGCAGTGAAAGAATTTACTCAAGGCAGAACAAAAGAGATGGCAGTTTATTACATATACTGCAAGGGAGTGGTGGGCAGGACTGCAGAGGAGAGACTGTGTGCAACAAGGCAGTGAGTGGTGAGGGGCGACAGTTACAGGGTGGAGTGAGGAAGCATGGGGATGTATGAAATTTTCCCTTTTTAGTAATCTTAGGAACTGTGCCTGGTTGTAATTGGTCAGTTGGGGCCTATGGCTATCTCAAAATGGGTCACTTAATGAGCCTGTTTGCATTCAGCTCTGTGGTCGATGTGAGCCCTTTTGCCTTGCTCAAGTTTCAATTGCGCAAGCCACCTGCTTACAAACGGCCTCTATACATCTATTATTTAAATTTATTTTTTCAGCATGCACATTATATCATGTCATAGTTAAATCTTTTCGCCCTTCACCCTGTACCCAAAACTTAAAAACCTTCAGTGGATGCCTATTGCTCTTAGAATACAAACTAGCACTCTTAACATGAAGTTGACAAGGACCTGTGTGATTTGATTCTCACCGCAGCAGCCTCATCTAGATTATCTGCTCTATTTCTCCACATGGAAGAGAAACTAAATTAGAGCCTTCATGACCTAGCCTTGGTATGTAAAAGGAAAAATATATGCATATATATACTGGACACTTGTTAAAAGCAGCAAGGAAGACATTATTAAAGACTGTTATAGTAGAGGAAAAGAGATTGAACTCAATTAAGTTGAAACAAAAGGTGGAAGGATTTTGGAACCCTGGGGTGAGTTTTTTGAAACCCTTGGGTGAGCTAAAGGAAAGTAGTGGGGAGGTTGGTCAATGTGATTAAGCCATTTGTGTTTTCTAATTGTGGCTTATTGAAGTTATACTCCTCCCTTCCACAGAGACTAAGAGACTGGGGCCCTTCCTTTCTTGATAACTTAAATTTCAAAGGGATGGCTTCCAGATCCTTGAGAAAGACATTTCCTGAATTGTATAACTTTTACATCAAAGGAGTAGAAAAAGAATTTACAATTGCAAGTTTTCTAAAGTAAATGCTGTATAGAGAGACATCAGAGGCCTATAGCCAGAAATAAGCCTATCAAAAGTTTAGTCAAGCATATCTTGGTCAAACAGAAGATTTGGAATTTGGAAATCCCCCCTCTCCACAAAGTCTGCCTTTTTAAAATTATTCCCTTTCTATAGAGTTAGTAGGATTTTAAAGCTGATCAAAAATATTATTTTACTTGATGGTACCTGACTTCTACTTTCTCAGGGATAGCAAGCAAAGTAACAATGTTTTAAGGGAGATAAATCACAGCCATAATGAATAAACTCTTAAGACATTGCTTAATATAGAATTTTAGAGCTCAGCTTCTGATGGTGGACATTGTAGAATAGCACTTCTGCTTTTTTTCTCTAATAATCTTTCTATTACCTAGTTTCTTTATCTGTAAAATGGAAATGAGATGGCACTTAGATGGCAGGATTTTTGAGAGAGTAAAAAGAGATAATACATGCAAATGTGTTAATAAGATTGGCTTTTTTAGCAGGTACTCAATACATGCTAGTGATTATTTTTTACTGGTAATACTGTTGTAATGCCTTTGTTTTGCTTCCAGTAATGGAAGAGTAGTGTTGTCTGGTCTAATATTCAGACTAAGTTAAGAGTTAAGTGATTTCTCCAAGTGATCTTGATGTGGGAAACAAAAGCAAAAGAAAAATTAAATTTCCTTACTTCCTACAGCCAATTGACCTGTCCTTGAAGCAGGCAGAGTAACATTCTGCTGGGAGCTCAGCTGCCTCGATATTGACACTTCACTAAGGGCAAAGGCAATTTCAGTCCAACCCCCAGGATCCTGGGAGTCTACTTTAACATACAGAAATTCCTTTGGAAACTTCCTTTATCTCTGCCCACCAAGATACATGTTGGCAGTCATCCCTCAAGCATAGGACCCACCGATACATCTGAAGGTCTCATGACTGAGTTTTTAATAAAGAGTAATAAATGACCTTTTCCTGACAGTAACTGGCCCCTTCAAGGTCCTGGAAACCTTGCTTCCAAAATACCTTGGAGGCTTGTGCTATCCTTAGCCCCCTCCCAACTTGAAAGTATATAATCAGCCACTCCTCATGACCCCAGTGCAGCTCCTTCTGCCCACGGGTCCTGTCCCCATGCTTTAATAAATAAATAAAAAGGTGTTTTTGCAGACACCTTTGAAGATGTCTTAAGAATTCTTTCTTGGCCATCAGCTCTGAATTAGAACATCTTCCTACATCAATCTGAGCTAAAAAATGAATGAGAAAAATTGTGTTAAAACATAGTAAGAGATCTCACATTTTTCTTCCCTATATCTCCCATGTCCTTCCCTCAAAAAATTAAAAAGAAAAACAAGGAAGTAACTCTTAGAATCTTATAGTTTCCATGGGAAAATAGACTACGCCAACTAATTAGCTTTGGTTATGGTAAAGGTGCATGTGTAGCCTTTCAATGAGGGCATACCGATGTTATTGTCAAGAGTCCTTATTGCTTTACAAAATGTTTCAAAGTGTTTGTGTGTCATTAGGAAGCTGGTCTTCTGTCTTTTAAGGAATGACAACAATCTATTTCTTAGAGAAACGATGGTAAACATAAAGGAAATTGAAATAGTAAACCATATGAAACATATTTGTATTTTCCAGTATTTGCAATCTAATGAGTACACAGTCTAATTCTCTACATTTAAATAAAGGAACAGATATTTATAATTTCATAAAATATGTAGATAATTTATATACAGGGAGAAGACTGTTTCCCTGTTTAACTGACTTTCATGCTATATCCTGTGACTTGGTATTAGTTCCCTAAATACATACATTTTCCCCAGCAAGCAGTAAAATAACATGCTTAAATTTGGATGGGATGGCATATCTATGAATATGTGATTTTATGCAAGTGCAGCTCATATTAAGTCTTGCCTTAGCTATTAAATACCTGGTATTAGATACACTCAAATTAATATTCTGGCTGCTTCAAATAACCTGAGTATATTAGTCTGTACAAATGAAATTAAGAAAGTGATGTATTAAAATGTCACATAGTAAGTTTCAGAGTAAAACATAAATGACATATAGAGAATAAATTTTCTTGGCCTAAATATTTTTGATTCCTATATTTAGCAATGGTAACTGAGAGCCAACAACATGAAATTAAATTGTAATTGTACACACAAAGAAGTGTTTGTGAAGACCTTGCCAAAATATTCAATGATGTAGGATAAAATTACCTAACTTCTCTTTGGCTCCATTACAAAAGCATAAATAGTTTTACTGATCGTTATTTTTGACTTGTATTTTTCAAAGCAAACAATAACTTATAGAGAATTACTAGACAGATATGCATGTCGTATTAAATCATAGTTATATCTTGAATATTAATCTTACCTTTGGTATAACATTTGAAAATATCACAAGAAAATTGAGATATGTATTTACTTGTATTACAAAGCTAATGGCATAATCTATATTGATAACCAGAGAAGAGAGTCTTTCAACAAGCTTATGAGCTATGGAATCTATGAAGTTATTTGAATTAAGCACGTTAGCATGCAAACATGTCTACACAATGCCAAAGTGACTAATGATAAGTAAATAAAGTAATTCAACACTCAGTAGTGGCTGAATTGATTCAACTCTGACAAGACAAAATCTAAAAAAGAGCTTCTCAATTCAAGCAGTTTATCCTAATGTTTTTATCTTTTAAAAATCTTCATTCTGGGACAGAAAGTCCTTCTTTTGTGAGTGGACATAGGAGGATAATGAGGTTATAATGGAAATATTTCAAAATTGTTTTTGAAACTAAGGTAACATTTCTTACATATAAACAGAAAAAAAATACTGTTAAAGATTACCTACCTACTTCAGTGGACTGACCTTCCGAACTCATGTGAGAGATTCTTTTTTTTTTTTTAAAGATTTTATTTATTTATTTATTCATGAGAGAGAGAGAGAGAGAGAGAGAGGCAGAGGCAGAGGGAGAAGCAGGCTCCCCACGGAGCAGGGAGCCCGATGTGGGACTTGATCCCAGGACTCTGGGATCATGACCCGAGCTGAAGGCAGACGCTTAACCGACTGAGCCACCCAGGCGTCCCTCATGTGAGAGATTCTTTATCTTGATTCTTTCCGATGGGAATAAATTGAATTGAAAGAGATTTAAATGCACATCACATATAAATATGTAGGCCTCATTTTCTAAGATATTTAGATGGAGATCTCATCTCCCAAGGCAAAAGATGACGGGATGAAGTAAATGGAAAAGACCTATTGTTTTTGTTTTGTTTATGTGATTTTTATCAAGATTTTTAATTAGTTAATTTTTCCTTACTGGAAAATAAAATCTAAAGTTTAGGAAAGTAAAAGTTATAATATTATATTGAATGCAATGAGGAAAATCATTCTTTGTTTTTCTTCTTTAAAATTTATAGCTTTATTTAAAAAAATAAGATAATTTTATGTCTTTACTTCCCTTTAGGGAGTATGGGAAGCTGTAAAGTGGTATGAGAAAAGCGATTAATGTTCCAGTATCTGAAAGTCAACTTCACTGAATTAACTCATTTTTTTTCCTTACAAGTTTTATTAGGAAAAGAAAAATCAAATAAGTAAACTAAATTTTTTTCAGAATTATTTCCAGAAACCAATTTACATAATTTTATTCACTGTAATTCCTTCAGCACAGTAGAAATCACGAGGCATTTCAAAGAAAAGGATATTTAATAGAGGGAATTATAAGCTTATGGGAATGAATGTCATAGAAGATGCTGCTGGTGTGGAGGAGATCAGAAAGCAGGAATCCCAGGAAACTCCTGATGATTTCAAGTGCATGAAACAAAGAAGTAGTTGTTTTCCAGGAGATCACTGGAAGTTATTGACCATAAGTTTCTGGGGCAATAATGACATCTTATTCTCTTTGTCTTGCAAAACTTGTGCAAAACTTGTCTCTCTATTATAAAAGAAACATCAACTGGAACTCTGCTGGCCATGGAGTCTATAAAATGTACTGTGCAGAACAAGGAGAGTATTGAGGTGAGAAGGAATGGTTTGCACATCCTGGTATAATTATCTACTCTGGTCAGTGATCATTTAATCTGATGTCCTGTATCCTCTACCCTATGTGTAAAATATCCTTTGTGTTTTTAAATACTTTACACATCAATTAGTCAAAGAAAACATATAAGTTGGGCAGAACTATTTTATCTATGGTTAAGATGGTATTAATTTTTGAAAATTGCATAAAAGAATTAAAATCAATTTTCTGTTTAATCTTATTTAACGAAGTGTGATTTAGTGACCTACCATCTCAGTTTCCCCAGGATTGAGGAGTTTTCTGTGCTATGGAGTTAATTGTGTCCCCTCAAAATTCATATGTTGAAACCCTAACTCCCTATAGTGTGACTATATTTGGAGATAGGGCCGTTAGGAGATAATTAAGGTTGAGTAAGGTAGTAAAGGTGAGGCCCTAGTCTGAAAGGATTGGTGGTTTTATAAGAAGTAGAGAGAGATCTCTTTCTGCTTTTATTCAGAGGAAAGGCCATGTGAATATGCAGTGAGAAAGCAGTCCTCTGCAAGCCAGGAAGAGAGCGCGCATCAGAAACTAGACCTTCCAGAACCTTGATTTTGGACTTTTCAGCCTCCAGAACTGTGAAAAAAAATTATTTTTCTGTTATTTAAGCCATGAAATCTGTAGTATTTTGTTATGGCAGGCAGAGCAGAGTAATACACCTGGAAAGCAGGACTTCTACAGCTAAAACTGGAGAAATCCCAGGCAAATTGGGATGGAATGGTCACCCTAGGATACCCTTTGGGATGAAAAATGCTGTGCCATAAAAGAGTCTGCTGAGCTTAAAGTTAGTAAGGTTAATATTCAAGAAATTTCAAATATCCGATACATCATATGATATGATGAATCTTAGGATTCTTAGTTGTCTTAATTGTGATAAAACATTTAGTGATATTTATTAATTTGTGCACCTACAAAAACCTAGGCATATAAACATACAAATAGTCTCTATCATTTTGATTGCCTAGGAAGGTATTTGCTGTTATGCTCTTAAAATGGACTTTGTCACTAGATAAATAGCTAAGCTCTCAGTCTAAAGAAATGTGGAGGAATTGTCTTGGCAAAAAGGGAAGAAAGTAGAAGGATATATATATATTTTATATATATTATGTATATAATATATATAAATTAAATATATATTATATAAAAATAAATATATATATATATATAAATATAATATAAAATTCACTGAGATATTTGGGTAATATTTTGATCACTGCTTATAAAGACAATCAGGTGCCATAGGGAACTACTGAGCAAATTTCTCTTCATAATGGAGGCTTGTTTGTTTTTTTGTTTGTCATTGGCATTATTCCAGAGGTGAGATGTGCCTAGCTTTAGATGACTATGTAGAAATGACAGGAAGAGGGCAATATCTGCTAGACCCCAAACAATTTGACAAAGCCTCCAAAATCTTTATGACACATACCATTCTTTGGTAATCTGTATCATTCCATATAATATTAGTAAATCTCTTGATTAACTGAAAGGAAGTTGGAATTGATATCATTGTTTCCAGTAAGCTCATAAAATGATGAACAATTTCATGTGATCTAGAGGAGATGGAGTGGGTCAAACAAAATTTTGCATCTAATCATTTGGCAGCATAAAAAGATCCAAGTAAATAACAATAGAGTGTGTTCCTATGCAATCTGTACACATACATATGGATAGATCAGCTATAAAGGCCATTTAAAGAGAAAGCATTTCCCAGTGAATTTAGTTCTCTGCAGGAATGCTTATACAAATATTCTGTTCTACAGGACCATTGGGATTTTTATGAACTCTTGGATTATTAAAGGAAATAAAGGGAAGCAAATATTGCAGTTTCAAAACAAAGGTTAATTGATATAATAAAAAGTTGATAAAAAGGAAATGCATTAAATACACTCTATTTTATAGAAGATATATATTATTTATATAGTGTACCCAGAAGGATTATAAACAATAACATGTTACAACTAATGTGCTGGGATGCTTTAAAGCCTATGAAGAAGAGATTTGAGTTTTTGCAAAGCAGCCCTTTCATTGCCCCAAAGATAGTATCCTAATGGAAATGTATATGCCTAGAACTATAGACAGATAAACCCTGAAAAGATTACACGCAATAGCTTTCATCTAGGCCATTGTGGGTAGAAGTGTTTAAGAAGAGGAAGAAAAAAAAAGATAGCTGTGTGAAAAGAGAACTGCAATGCAAATGCAGAGAACAGAAGAACAAAACCTGGATGGAAGAAATAGTAAAGAAAGGACAAGCTACTGAATGGGAGAAGATATTTGCAAATGACATCTCTGATAAAGGGTTAATATACAAGATATATGAAGAACTTATACAACTCAACAACCCCAAAAAACAAATAATTGAATTAAAAAATGGGCAAAAGATATAAGCAGATATTTCTCCAAAGAAGAAATACAGAAGGCCAACAGACACATGAAAAGATGCCAACATCACTCCTCACCAAAGAAATGCAAATCAAACTACAATGAGATACCACCTCACACCTATCAGAATGGGTAAAATCAAAAACAAGAAACAACAAGTATTGGTGAGGAGGTAGAGAAAAAGGAACCCTAGTGCACTGTTGGTGGGAATGCAAACTGGGGCAGCCGCTGGAAAACAGTATGGAGGTTCCTCAAAATTTAAAACCAGCTGAGGTTTCTTTTATAATAGACTTTGCACAAGTTTTACAAGACAAAAAGAATAAGATTTTGTTATTGCCTATGATCCAGTAATTGCGCTACTGTGTATTACCCAAAAAATACAAAAACACTAATTCAGAGGGATGCCTGCATCCTGATGTTTATTGCAGCATTATTTACAGTAGCCAAATTATGGAAGCAGCTCAAGTATCCACTGATAGATGAATGGACAAAGAAGAGATTTTATATATATATTTTCATGTATATATATAATAGAATATTATTCAGCCATAAAAAAGAATGAAATCCTGCCATTTGCAACAACTTGGGTGGAGCTAGAGAGTATAAGGCTAAGCAAAATAAGTCAGTTGGAGAAAGACAAATACTATTTAGTTTCATTCATATGTGGAATTTAAGAAACAAAGCATATGAGCAAAGGAAAAAGAGAGAGAAACCAAGAAACACACTCTTTAAACTATAGAGAAGAAACTGATGGTTACCAGAGGAGAGGTGGATAGGGGGATGTGTGAAACAGGTGAAGAGAATCAAGAATACACTTATACACCTATCATGATGAGCACTGAGTAATGTATAGAATTGTTAAGTCACTATATTGTATCCCTCCAACTAATATAACACTGTATGTTAACTATACTGGAATTTAAAAGAAATAATAAAAAAAGAAAAGGAAAAAAAACCCTCAGCACTATAATTATGTTCAGGAGGAATAAGAAATCCTAGTAATAATAACAATATTATTTGTGAAAGAATGTATAAGTACCTCAAAAGCACACAGTTATCTGAATTCATAGTATTCATCTCATTAGATCTGCTTCAATTTGGGGAAAAGACACTAATTCTGCATCTTATTGAATTATTATCAACTCTCTTAAGAGGAAACTCGTGAGTAAAAATCACTTTAAAGAATATAATATAGGGGCACCTGAGTGGCTCAGTCATTAAGCGTCTGCCTTTGTCTCAGGTCATGATCCCAGTGGACTGGGATCGAGCCCCACGTCGGACTCTATGCTCAGCTGGAAGCCTGCTTCTCCTTCTCTGACTCCCCCTGCTTGTGTTCCTTCTTTCGCTGTCTCTCTCTGTCAAATAAATAAATAAAAATCTTTAAAAAAAAAAAAAAGAATATAGTATAGGATGTAGGATAGTATATTTCATTGTATATATTTTATTTAATTGTTTAGTTAATATGATTTAGTTTTATACAAGTGATTATTAGGCACTTTTTTAGAAAGTAAGATCTCTAATATTTTTATTGTGTGTTATTTCTTGTGAATAGATGGAGCCCATATTTTTGCAGATTGGTAGGGCACTCAACTGCTGGGCAAGAAGAGAAGGGAGAATTATGAATTGTTACCTAAGCAGAGATGCTTGCACAAATTGCATTGATAAGCCTTATTAATATAGAGTTACTAAGTTCACAGAGCATTCCTATGTATTCCTCAAATATATGTTGAGATCTTATAGATTCCAGGCACTGTTCTAGGTGCTTGTGGTATATCAGTAAACAAAATAAAAAGACCCCTGCCCTGTGGAGCTTACACTCTAGCAGGAGAGACTAATAGTGAAGTAAGTCCTGTGGAAAAATAAAACATTACATCAGAGTTAGGGAATAGAGAATGCAGGGGTCGGGGTACAAGAAAATTGGAGTCCTCTGATTTTGCTCAAGCTTTACAAGGATGATAGCAAAATTGCTAATATTTTAGTTCAGTATTAGACCTAATATAGTTTAGAGTCACATTCACCACATGTCATATAACCATTTTCTAACAGAATGAAAATCCACCATTTTCTCCTTGTGGAGGTACTCCTATGTTCTTTTACTGCTGTCAAATGCTGACTAAAATATGAATCATTATCAAGGAATAGACCTGTAATTCTAGTTTTCCTTGTCTTCAGTTATTAAAACAATCAAACATACTTGCTTTTTGGGTTTCTCCACCATGGAACTATTATTTATCCACTTCTGCTATCCTTGCAATATTCTTTGATTGATTTGCTAATAACTTAATTTCTCATTTTGTCATCTTGCAGACATTTTATACTAATTGTATTTAATGGACTGTGAGCTACTGAAATATTTAGAGCCATTGCTAGTAAGTGCAAAATATGCTTACTGATAGAATATAAAAATAAGCAATTGGTAAACCAATGAAGATATACATTATCTGGGATCATTGAGCTTATAAAAGTTTAATGGAGGCTAGAAGAAATATATCGTTACCATTCTAAGGATCTAAGAAAAGTGCTGGGCAGATTGATGTAGCAAACTAATATTTGAATATACTGAAAGTCATCATGTTATTCACTGATAACTTTTAAATTTATTATAGCGAAGATTAGTATCTTCTCCCGGTTGGTAGATTTTACAACCAAAACTCATCATACTTGACTATATCAAAAACTAGTTTTCTTTTCATTTACTTTTTCTGTCATTTAATGTGATCATTTTGTGCATGTTTATTGACATTACTTTGAATAACTTCTATCCAAATTAGATATTTTAGATGTTTACCTTTGTTGTTAGAGTACTTTAAATATATGAAAAGATACTTTGGGTTTCATTATTTATTTTGTTTATTTATTGTGATAAAAAATTGTTAAATTATAGAGTTCTCAAAGCTATTTCATCTGACTTTTAATTTTTTTTTTAAATTTTACACTTTGCCTCCATTTGTTCTGAGATTTTGGTTGAACATAGCATAATACAAGTAGGCAAATAAGGGTGAAATATATGGCAAGAAAAAATATTTATTTTTTTAAAGATTTTATTTATTTCAGAGAGAGAGTGTGCACGCACACAAGTGGGGGGAGGGGCAGAGGGAGTAGGAGAAGCAGGCTCCCCGCTGAGCAGGGAGCCCCAATGTAGGGCTTGATCCCAGGACCCCCAGCATCATGACCTGAGCTGAAGGCTGAGGCTTAACTGACTGAACCACCCAGACTCCCCAAGAAAAAATATTTCTATGTGATTCTTAAATTGTATTAAGATGAAAAAATAGAGGAGGTACCTGGGTGGCTCAGTCAGTTGAGCATCCAACTCTTAGTTTTGGCTCAGGTCAAATTCTTGGGGTTGTGAGATCAGCTCCACATCAGCTCAGCACTCAACACGGAGTCTGCTTGAGATTCTTTCCCTCTCCCTCCGCCCCTCCCCCTGCTCACAGGCACACACGTGCTCTCTCTCTCTAAAATAAATAAAATCTTTAAAAAAAAGATGAAATATTTTGGTGTCAAGGAATAGTAGAAAATAAGCTTTGATCATAATAATTAAAACCACTTGTATGTACAGCATGTTTTTATATATTACCTCAAATGTTTAAAACAATACTATGGCTTAAGTATAATTGTCTTCATTTTACAGTTGAGTTAACTGAGGATACAAACATGCTAGTGACTAAAAGCTAGAAGAGGCAGAAGGAGGATTTTCCTGATGACTCTGATTCTGAAGTTGGTATCTTTTACAGTATGCTTCCCTGATCCTCCAGGGTCAAACAATTAGTGCTACCAAGAATTCTGAGGAAGAAGGAGAAAGGCAGGCTAAGAAGTGTGGAGTTTATCCTTTAGGCAGTAACAGACCTTTGAAGCATTTAATTAAGGAAGTCATATGATAATCTCAGTATCATAGGCGATTGAATCTAGCCATGGTGTGCAATTAGAATTGGATTTGGGAGAGGGAAGGAGAAAACAGCCAGCCAGTTATTACTGTACTCTAGGAATGAGTTGATAATTATATTAGAGGGTTGGCAGATAAATGAAGAGGAAGAATGATTAAAAGATGTTTTAAAGAAATAGCAACAGGGTTTAGTTGTGGGTGAGTGTAGGTAGAATCAAAGTAGAGAATTACTCTAACTTTTACATATTGCAAATACTCTGAATTCCATTTTTGACTGCCACTATCCACTTGACTGATATTGTGCAAAACCATTTACTCCATCCTGTCTACTTTAGAGGATTTTTATAGAAATTATAGGACATAAAGGTCTATGAAAGTGCTTTATAAACAGTAAAAGCCCAACATATATAATATGGCTTTTGTACTATGGCTTTAAGAAATTACCAAAAGAGTTATTAAGAATGAATTTCCACCTCTATACCAAGTCTGAGGGAATCAATATTATTCAAGCAAATGACATTTTGTTGAATCTTCAAATTATATTCATATTCCATTGTCAGCATTTTCTCTCTCTGCATGGAGCAAATGCAAGAGATAACACATCTCTACCACCAGAAAGAGTCTAAAATATAATGGGTATAAGAGAAAGCCACAGAAGTTAGAGTGGAATCAAGTTTTCATATTAGATCTGCATATTTTGGCTAAGACAAATAATCACTATTGTAATACAGTGTTTTAACAGGGGAAGAAATGTGTTACGTGTTTTAGACATAACCAGCCTATTGTCATAAAAGTTTTAGGGAGATTCTTTGCTGTTGATTCTTCTAGGACATTGAGATAGCCACATCCATTGATTCTCTTGAGGTGAAATAGTCCTTAATTTAGTACAGTCCAACATTGTATTTAAGATGTGTACAGATCTGTCAGATGGACAAGAAATTTGAGATGTAGTCGGGACTTAAAAGGCAGTAGAACTCAGAGATTTTCTGTGAGGAGGTTTGGAGTGTGGGCCACACTCAACAGCAAACCTCAAGGGAGGGAGAGAATTGATTCCACGTGTATTTTAGAAGCTGTTTCTTACCATATTCTGGTTTAGCCTATCCTTGAAAGGTCAATGTAACATACAGAAGAGGGGGAATGTGGAATAAAGAATAGAATGCGTGGGAGCAACAATACTGGTAGAGAAAAGCCCACTGAAAGAGCTGCTAACCAGAAATGAAAGGGTTCAGTAATTCAAAAAGGACTTTTATAAGAACAGTGATATGATGAGTAAGTGACTAGGTGCAGAAGCTGGGGTCAGCAGACCACAAAAATGAGGAACAGGACGGGAGAAATGGCAGAGGATTAAATATATTCTAGATTCCCCTCTCCTTTCCTGGTAACCTGGAAATATCTCAGGAGAGTGATGGGGAGGAGAGTGAGGATAAGACTGGATTCCTTGCTAAAATACTGGATGAGTGTTAAATCCATGAAATTGGGGGTATTACTTTAAATGTGATACACCAGTGTTCTATGGCAGGTGAGGGCAGAAAGATAGTTTAAAAAGCTGAGGGCACATTCTGCATGGAGCACTGGGTGTTATGCACAAACAATGAATCATGGAACACTTCATCTAAAACTAATGATGTAATGTATGGGGATTAACATAAGAATAAAAAATAAATAAATAAAAAAATAAAAAAAATAAAAAAATAAAAAGCTGAGATTCATATGGTAGTTATATTACAATCCCATATTCTAATATATGGTGTTTTAAATTGAAAACAAAATCTCAGTCAGTAAAATCAAATAGTTGTTGTTGTACCTACTATAAGTTTTATTCTCTTTAGGCAATGTCTGTATATCTCATAAAATTTCAAAGAAAGAAAATCAGTCCACTAAATTGTCTTGTTACTTAAAAAAACTTTTTTTGCTGTATGTCTGGCTATGTCCCATTTTTTTTTTTTCAGATATAAAATTTTGAGGGGTCTTCTCTCTGTTGTTCTTGGTCTCTTCCCAGAGCTATGTTAAGTTTATTAATCTTTTCAAAGAACCGAGTTCTGGATGATTCCCTTATTACATATTACCTGTTATATTAATTTAATTTTTCCTTTTGTTTCCTTTTATTTGCTTTCTATTTTATTGGTTTCTTTAGCCATTAATATTTAACATCTTTCTATTCTAATATAATTATTTAATGCTATATATTTCTTTCCAAGTACAGATGTTGATGCATCCCACAAATTTGATATCATATTTTCATTGACATTCAATTAGAAGTTATTATTTCATTTTATTTTGGTTTCTATTTTGACATAGGAAGTACTTACAGGTTATTATTTATATCTGTAATTATTAATACCTCCTATTCTCACAATGTCTGTTATTATTAATATTGCCTCAATATCTTGAGTAGTCTGTGTTTTTATTATACTGCATCTAGGCGAAGATAGTTATTTATCCTGACTGAAATTTTCGGTGCTTATTGAGTCTGAAGAAATAAGTCTTTTATCCATTTTGGAAAACATCCTCAATTATTATCTCCCCAAATATTGTCTCTCCTCTTAATATTTTTTTTATCTTTGTCCTGAAACTGTAATTAGAAGTTGTTGGACTTCTCTTTCAAAAATGCTTTTCTTTGTCTCAGTTTCATTTGGTGTAATTTTGGGTTCTATCTTTTAGTAACTAACTTTTTCTTCATTTACGTTTAATTTCAGATATTCTATTTCCTTTTTATAAATTGTATTTTTAAATAGTATCTGGTAATTTTAACAGTCTTTTCCTACTTTTTTTTTTTTTTAAGATTTTATTTATCTGACAGAGAGAGACACAGCGAGAGAGGGAACATAAGCAAGGGGGAGCGGGAGAGGGAGAAGCAGGCTCTCCCCTGAGCAGGGAGCCCGATGCAGGGCTCGATCCCAGGACCCTGGGATCATGACCCGAGCTGAAGGCAGATGCTTAACGACTGAGCCACCTGGGTGCCCCTCCTACTATTTTTTTTAAATTTCCTCTTTATTTAAGCATGTACATACTATTCATTGTATCTCTTTTATCTGATAATACTGTTATCTAAACCATCTTAGGTTTGGACTGCAATTTGATTTAAAAAAAATTTTTTTGTAAATTTTGTAAATTTGGCTTTTCCATCCACTCAACAGCTGGGCTCTGGACACTAATACTCAAGGAAGGATGCCATTTTATTTCAAATCAAAGCCAAGTTTTACCTAGACAAAAATTCTTTGTCTGAAGTTTGATTGATTGATTTAGCTTTATCCACTTTGCAAGGATGCAAATACTTGTCTCATCCTCTTTACATGGCCATTAAAACCAAAACTTCAATCCACTATATATTATAGGTACTGTCAAGGTATTCTGCAGTTAGTAATCTCTCCCTGGATTCACTTCATAACTGGCTGTATTCATTTTTTTGTTTTTGTTTTTTTTAAATCACTGCTATAATGAATTACCACAAACTTTGTAGCTTAAATAATATAGATTTATTATTTTGCACTTCTGTAGATCAGAAATCTGACCTAGGCCACAGTGGGTTAAAATCGAGGTGTTAATCAGGAATGCATTCCTTTCAGCAGACTCTGGAGGGGCATCCATTTCCTTGTTTTTTCTGCCTTAAGGCTACTAGCCTTTCTTGGCTTGTGACCCTCTTCCTTCATCTTCCAGGACAGGAACATTTCATCTCTCTGACTCTTTTATTTTCAGACCCCCTTCTAACCACAGCTGAGAAAGGTCTTCTGCTTTTAAGTATTCATGTATTCAGATTGGGCCTACCTGGATAATCCAGAATAAACTCCCCATCTCTAGGTCCATTACCTTAATCATATCTACAAAGTCCCTTTTGCCATGTAAGATAGCATATTCATAGATTCTAGGGATTAGGACATGAACATGAACATCTTTGGAGGCCATTACAGTCATGAGGATTTCTCTTACTTGATGCAAGTTTACTCACACATTTAATAAAGAAATATATTTAATTAGAATTTTACATTGTTACTAAATGGGAGGTTATAGGATATCTGTTGACAAAATGGCAGAAAGAGAAACTGTTGGGTACTCTCCAAGACCCCATGTCCTCATCCATCACCTGTAATTATTACTACCTACAAACTGATAGCTGAATTCATTGTTTCAAGCAAATACTAGAGGAATACCTATCTTAATCTCACCAACAACCCTAAATGGTGTGAGATTTTTCTTGGGCATTCAAATGAAAGTCTAAACCAAGATAATTCACAGGATTTCACCAATTCTATGTTCCTGTGAACCTCAGCAGTCCAGAGAAGATGGGCTGTATTTGGTGGTGACACAGGACACCCTCTAAGAATTACTTGTATGCTGCAGACATGTTTACACTGTATTCTAAGTAGCTTCAGGCTTCATGGGAATGCAGTGGATTATGAGATGCCCTTTTAATATTATTCATGCATGTGCTATCTTTATCATGTCAGAACTGAAAATGTGCTGCCTGAGGCTCATCAAAATAATGCAGATCAAGGAAGAAACTCTGCTTGTTTGTGACTATGCCAGAGTCAAGCTACTTAGGGAAGTGGCAGTGGCTTGAAAACCACTGTGAGACTAAACACAATTCTTAATAAGAAATTCTCCCTGATGCCGAGCAATGTTGAACACTTTTTCATGTGTCTGTTGGCCATTTGGATGTGTTCTTTGGAAAAATGTCTGTTTATGCCTTCTGCCCATTTCTTGATTGGATCATTTGTTCTTTGGTTGTTGAGTTTAATAAGTTCTTTATAGATTTTGGGTACTAGCCCTTTATCTGATATGTCATTTGCAAATATCTTCTCCCATTCTATCGGTTGTCTTTTGGTTTTGTTGACTGTTTCCTTTGCTGTGCAAAACTTTTTATCTTGATGAAGTCCCAGTAGTTAATTTTTGCCCTTGCTTCCCTTGCCTTTGGCGATGTTTCTAGGAAGAAGTTGCTGCGGCTGAGGTTGAAGAGGTTGCTGCCTGTGTTCTCCTTTAGGATTTTGATGGACTCCTGTCTCACATTTAGGTTTTTCAACCATTTTGAGTCTATTTTTGTGTGTGGTGTAAGGAAATGGTCCAGTTTCATTCTTCATGTGGCTGTATGTGCACCCCAATGTTTATAGCAGCAATGTCCACAATAGCCAAACTATGGAAAGAGCCCAGATGTCCACTGACAGATGAATGGATAAAGAAGATGATATATATACACACACACACACACACACACACACACACACACACACACAATGGAATA